>NC_080053.1:17089878-17144878 GCF_026212465.1 Amaranthus tricolor
TATATATACTATATATATACTATATATATATATATATATATCATATATATATATATATATATATATATACTATATATATGATATATACATATATACATATATATATATATATATATATATATATATATATATATATATATAGTATATATATATGTATATATATATATATATATATATATATATATATATATATATATATATGTATATATATATATGTATATATATATATAATGTATATATATATATGTATATATATATATATATATGTATATATATATATATATATATATATATAGTATATATATATATATATCATATATATATATATATATATATATATATATATATATATATATATATATATATATATATAGTATATATATATATATATATATATATATATATATATATATATAAATATATATATATATATATATATACATATATATATATATATATATATATATATATATATAATATATATATATATATATATATATATATATATATAAGCGTATACAAAGAAAATTCTATTTTATTTGGTATTAATTTAATTCTTGAACGTTATTATGTTATTTGGTTATTTTATGATTTAATTTACATAGGTTGCAAGATTTATTTCATTGTAACAATTCTTAAATTAATAAGAATATAATTTAAATAATTATTATATAAAAACATAGGTTATCATAAAATTAATTTTGAGCGGAAAATTTCTGTCTCGTTATGTGTTTCACGTTGTTAAGGGCTTGTTACGATAATTTTGAAAGGTTTAGGTGTTCGGTTGAGTTAAAATCCGTGTAGATACTTAAAATAATTAAATATAGTAAACGATTTTTAAAAATCATGAGATTTGGTACCCAAGGTAATTGGTACCTTTCGGACACAACGATGAAGTTGATTTTTCTGTTCGTACATCAAAAATAGTAGAATCTGACCGGTTTAGGGGCTGTACATTTTTTTCTTTAAAAAGAAACTTTGATTATTTAATTGATTTATGTTATTAGAATGATATGTGTCTAAATGGAATTCAAGTGAATTATTTTAGTGGTCAATCGATTTTGTTTTCAATACACTTTAATGTGTGTTTTCCTTTAGGTGTTTCTTTTTGTTAGGACCTCAATTCGTGAGGGGTGACTATGGTGTTTTCTTGATTTATGAGTTTGGGTTGCATGCATATCTATAAGGTACATACATGATAAAACATCGTTATGCATAATTATCATTAATATCATTTGTAAATGATTGATGTTGTTGGGCTATGTTGGTTATTATGATATAAGATCACATAAAGACTTAGACCCACGAATAATGAATTTACTGGCAATTAAAAGTCCTCTTAAGAAGAATTTGGTTTGGAATGCTCAATAGGGTTGTGGAAAGGATACTCCTAATGAGGAGAATTTGAAATTGGTACCCAATAGGGTAATTTGGTATTCATTAGCAGGGTCGTAATAAGGCCCACATGGGGTATGCATACTCTTTACCTCGATGATCCCGTTAAGTTGTTGGGCAACGTCTTGGTCTATGGTTGCTTTGAAATTAGCTCTCACTTGTGTATTCTATCAAATAGATTACTAAAGCGACCCGCTTAGTTGGGCAACGACTCAGTTGAGTATTGGGTGGTTGTAGATGAGTCATAGTACTCTATAGATTAAAAAAGGGATGATGAGTTTAACTAGGGCCATTGTATGCTAGATTGGTTGTGATATAAACTAATGATTGTTTATTATGCATTTGACCATTGTCTCTGACGTGTACTGTGTTTTGAACACCTACGACGATGTTGTTCTTGACGACTAGCATATCGTTTGCATGGGTGATTGTACTTTTTTTATAAGAGGCCAAGGGGATTCTCGAGTTGTACGAGAATTTGATTTATATTTTCTTTTTATTATCTCCACTGCTGTAGTTATTGTCGACCATAGTTATCACTACCATTAGGACGTAATCTGTTCAGGGTGAAACGAATCTTTAGACTTTTGTGTTTAAACTTTTGTTAATGGTTTGGGCTATCGTTTGGAGACTACACCCTTATGTAGAATTTCCAATCGACTTTACCCGGGCCATTACAATATATATGGAAAAACAATTGTCCGCTATTAGTAAAAATGGACCATTAACAGCCAAAGTCAATGGCAGTCAACAAAAGATTTGTTGGAGCTCTTGAGTTTTGATGATGACTACACTTCATTTAAACGAATATGTTTTAGAGATTGTGTGCAGGTCGATATCCGGTCTTGATTATGATCGTTGATAGTACCTGTGACTTGGTTCATGGAAATGTACGTGTCAAAAGGATCCAAAAGATGTTAGGAGAGTATATCGCTTGGGATGTAAAATGGAGACAGGAGGTCTACTTTTCCCAAGTTTGATGTTCTAACAAAACTGGAGATTGGAGACAACACATTGTTCCTTTGTCGAAGTCAACTGAAAATACGTCTACTAAATTTTTGTTTTTAATTATATTTTTATTTTTAGTTGATGTATTAAATAAAGTTAATTTGTTGCATTAATAAATTATTAAAGTTAATTGGCAAAATATTTTCTAAAATATCTAACGTGTGATTTTCTAAAAATAAGCCTTTATTTTAGGATCTATGTTTAGTAAATGACTAAATTTAGCTAAGAAGGAACAATAGCTGATTTTAAGGGATCCTTAGCTATTATTAGCTAAAGGTAACCGTCCCTAATATTAGTAATAGGTAACCGTCCCTATTATTAGCTAAAGAAAACCGTATCTAAATTTAGCTTAAAGTAAATCGTGGTTATTATTGGAAAAGGGAACTGCAGCTAATTTTAGTATATGGGAACTGCTGCTAAAGGGAACAGTATCTATTATTAGTATCTGGGAACAACGGTTATTATTAAATAACCGTGGGCTTGATTTTGTCAAGATTAATACCTAGTTTTTAGAGACTAACCGTAGGATGACTTGGATTTTAAGATCCAAATTACTCTCCTTATTATTTGAGATAAGGGAGTAGTGGTTGGTTTATTCCTTTTTATTAGGGATTTTAGTTCTATAAATAAGAGGTCCTTTCGGCTGTTCCTAAGTGTGAAAAACGTATGAGCTTTTTCTTGCATACGATTATTTTTGGAGATTTTTACAAGAAATATTTTGTTTTAAAAATTGCTAATCAACTTCTAATATTTTCTTGTGCAACTGATTGATTTTAGTTTTAGAGAAATTTTATCTTTTTTGTAAGGGATTTTGAGTGATATTTGTAATTAGACTTGGGTGAGTCTAAGGGGGAAATAGATAGCTTTGAGTGAAGCTAGTGAGAAGTTTAGCTTTTAGTGAAGCTAAGTTTGTTGCTTTGAGTGAAGCAATTTGAGAGAGAAGTTGGCCTAGTTGATGCGCTTCGAGTGAAGTAAGGTGTTTAATGTAATTGTAACGAATTGCCTTAAACATAGTGGAGAATTTAGAAATCCCGTGGAGTCGTGGTTTTTCCTTCTAATTAGGCCTAGAAGGTTTCCACGCAAAAATAATGTTGTCTCTTTCATTATTTCGCTCTAAGTTTAAGCTTTATTTATTTTATTTAATTCCGCAAAAACAGGGCAAAAACGCTTAAACTTTTAACAACAACAACTCACCCCCCTCTTGTTGCTGTTCCCGTCTCTGACTAAGTCTACAATTGGTATCAGAGCCCTGTTCCCATTGGATCAGGAAACCCTGAGGGCAGAATCCTGGTGTTCCCAAGATGTCAATCTACTCAAAGACCACCCATGTTTGATGGAAAATTTTACACATATTAGAAGAATAGGATGGAGATCTTCATCAAGGCGGAAAATTATCAAGTTTGGAGAGTCATCGAAATTGGAGACTTTCAGGTAACCACTACTAACTCCAATAATGAAATTTTTCCCAAACCCATAACCGAATTTGAAAAAGAAGATTTTCAGAAAATGAAATTAAATGCTTATGCCATAAAATTACTTCACTATGGTCTTGGACCAAACGACCATAATTAAATAATGGAATGCAAGTCTGCTAAGCAGATTTGGGACCTGCTGGCTGTTACCCATGAGGGAACAAGTGAAGTTAAACGTTCCAAGATTGATTTGCTGATGTCTAAATATGAAAGATTTGTTATGGAACCAAGAGAAAGCATCCAAGAGATGTTCACAAGGTTCACTAACATTACAAACGAACTTGTCTCTCTTGGAAGAATAATTCCCACCGATGAACAAGTAAGGAAGATCCTAAGGAGCCTTCCTCAAGATGAGCGTTGGAGGGCCAAGGTTACATCCATACAAGAGTCTAAAGATTTTACAAAGTTTAATTTAGAGGAGCTGGCTGGTTCCCTAATGACGCATGAATTACATTTGGGAACAACAGACAGTTCCAGGAACAAGGGACTGGCCCTAGCAGCAGCGGAACAGGACGAATCAGAATGTGATGAGGAAGAGGCTGCCTTACTGGTACGAAAATTCAAGAAGTTCTTCAGGAACAGTAGGTATTCAAATCAAAGAAACAATAAAGAAAGAAGAACTAAATCCAATCTTGAATGCCACAAATGTGGAAGTAGAGAGCACTTCATCAAGGATTGCCCAATTTGGAAAAATGAAAAGGGCAAGAGAAAGGCAAGGGATTTAAGAAGACCGTTAAGCAAAGAAAATTTTAACAAGACCGACTTTCGCAAAGCCATGATCGCTGCATGGGGAGAATCTGAAAGTGATGATGAAACTGCAGTCCCCGAAGAGGAAGAGACAACAAATCTATGTCTCATGGCCACGTATGAAAGCAAGGAGGATAAATCCAAAGGAAAGCAGGTAAATACTTCTTACACATTTCCTGATCACCCATCCAAAATGAGTAAAAATAAATTAATAGAATTGCTTAAGGAGACTCAAATTAAACTTGAAAATTGTTATGATAAATGTCTCCAATTGGAAAAGGAGCTCAAAATAAGTAAAGACCATGTCTCCTATATTAACACCTTTAGATCTGATGTCCAAAACAGATTTTTCGGTTTGTTGGACCAAAATGTAATTCTAAAGGAAAATATGGAGAGAATTAAAAAGGAAAATGTTATTCTTAATATTGAGTTAACGCAATACAAATTGTTAGGCTTGAATAAGGAAGTAAACGATGCAACTATTAAAAGTCTGTGTACAGGTTTTCAAAATCTCGACAGTAGCTTCGAATTCAACCGCCCCAATAGTGATAAAATAGAACTTGAATTAAATTCAAGAGAAAAAGGGAAAATAAAAAATGTTCCAAATTGGATTCAAGAAGCTAAAAGCAAAAATTCAAAAGGCCTAAATTATTTTAAGAATAACAAGAAGAAGAAGACTTATGTAGATCTCCCTAGTGACAGAATCTGTTCCTTCTGTGGAGGAACTGGCCATCTGAAGGACCAGTGCACCAAAAGGGAACAGTACACTGTCTCCAACAGAAACTATGTCGATAACGTTTGGATGAAGAAAGCAGATTTTTGTAAAATCGACAAGGAACCCAAGACAGTCTGGGTTCCTATTACTAACAATTAATTCTTTTTCAGGTCCAAGTGAGGAGGAACAACTCATGGTATCTCGACAGTGGGTGTTCCAAGCACATGATAGGCTACAAATCTAAATTTCTCTCACTTGAAGCCTATGATGGGGGAACAGTAACCTTCGGTGACAATATGAAGGGTGAGATAATCGCCAAAGGAAAGATTGGAAGGTCATGTTCCCATGCAATTGATAACGTGTTTTTAGTCGAGAATTTGAAACATAACTTACTAAGCATTTCTCAATTTTGCGAAAAAAGGTAACTCTGTAAACTTTACTTCTGAAAAGTGCATTATTTCTAGGAATGACACAGGAGACATAGTTCTTAAAGGGATCAGAAAAGGGAACACTTATATTGTGGATCTAGACACTGTTCCCAAAATCAGTCTAACGTGTTTAAGTGTTATAGAAGACGACCCACTTCTTTGGCATAAGCGTCTAGGTCATGCTAGTTATACATTGATTAATGCATTAAGATCAAAAGACCTAGTAAGAGGACTACCAGCTATAAAATTCCTTAAGGATGAAATTTGTGATCCTTGTGCCAAAGGAAAACAAGTAGGGTCATCTTTTAAATCAAAGAATGTTGTGACCACCTCTAAACCACTTGAATTAATACATATGGATTTGTGTGGACCTATGAGAATACAAAGCCGAAGTGGCAAAAGATATGTGTTTGTTATTGTTGATGACTATAGTAGATTTACTTGGACTTTATTTTTAATTAGTAAAGATGAAGCTTTTAATGAGTTTGTTTCTTTCGCTAATAAAATACAAAAATCTACCAATAATCAAATTATTCACATAAGGTTAGATCATGGTAAAGAATTCGAAAATTAAAGCTTTATGAGTTACTGCAATGAACATGGAATAAGTCATAATTTTTCTGCACCAAGAACACCACAACAAAATGGTGTAGTTGAAAGAAAAATGTAACAACCCGACTTACCGTTGACTGGGTAAACAGGGTCATCACTGGGTTCGTTTCCCAAGAAACCGAAATCACACTTCCAAAACTCAAGCAAAGGGGTCACAAGCTCTTCAACGTGACTAACTTAGCTAAATCCCAAAACCAACATCTAACTAATACACAAGATAATAATACAAGTCTCTACAAGTCCGATATAACCAGCACAACCAAAACAAATATACATTTATCCAAATACCTAATACAAAACTACAAATTCCTACGTGCTCAGCTCAATATACATCCTTGGAACGCTATTCAACACCGTTAACCCATCGTTCCCGACCGGTTCCGATCTGTGATCAAACTAAAAGATGGAAACAACAGGGGGTCAGATTAAACTGAATGAGAAGTAACAATCCAAAACAACAAAACACAGTAACTCAAATCATAGGTTTAAAAGCAACATCAGTCTTCCTATATCTATGTGCGCACAGGGAGTCTAGTTTGAGAGGTGCCCCATAGCTCTAAGGCTATGTCGCTCTCGGGTGAAGCTAGTCAATATCTCAATGACAATTCGCTTCAAAACAGAGAGCAGGGAACAATGTTCCTCAACTCCGTCAATGACCAGCTCGCAAGCCCGATCCATTGACCATATCATAATATCAACATAATCATTCACAACAACATTCGTCTCAACAATTTCCAATTCAAAAGAGCTTTAGTAAAAAGTTTATTTTCAAGAATATAGTCTGATCAGACCCTTTAAGGGACTGCTACTACTCACCAAAGACGACGCTTTAAAGAGCCGTGATCAATTCGCAGCTATCAACTAGAAAGAGCGCGCAGAGAAATCGTTTTCTGAAGAATAACAAGATCATAACATAACTCAAGAGCGTTCGGCGTTGCTATATTGGCATATAACTTATTACATCTCCTCTTAAAGCTGTATCTTAATAAAAACTCTATTCTAACATGTTTAAATTATCATAATAGTGCATAATCTAGTCTTTAATTCTGCCAAAAACAACTAAAAAAAGCTTAATAAACGAATCCTGGATTAATACATTGATTTTCATGATTAAAGATTCATGGATGATAAGATGGAATACAACTAATAGGAAAAAAGGGGTGTATGTATAGGATTCAACGCTTTACAAAATAATTGAATAGATAAAATAATTACCATAATTTGCAGGAAGAATTGGGCGTCTATTTCAAAGGAAGAACAAGAAGTTGATTGTTTGCTTCAAATTCACGCCCCAACAATCAAAGGGAACCCAACTACCCCTTATTTCTTCGAAAATCAAAGGCAAGAATGAATATTGTTATTGTGTTGTTCAGAGAATCGAGGTGAAGAAGGCGGTCATGGCTGCTGCACTTGATTTGAGTTTCTTGAGGGTAGATTTGTTGTTTGTTGCTGGGTTCTTCAAGAATTAAGGCAGAGGAGAAGGCAAGACATCATCAAACATGTAAATCGAAACTCAAAAAAAAATGGCACAAGAAGAAGGGAAGGACATACGGATGCAGTTGTTGCTTCTGAGTTTTAGCGAGAGGAAGAAGAAGATGCGGATCTTGCCATTGTTGTTTTTCGAAGGAAAGCTTCAAAGAAGGAGGCTATAATTAGGGCTGCATTCTTTGAAAATTCAGATCAAGATTACAAGGATTGCACTCGAAAATCAATGGATTGAATGAGGAAGAAGGTTGGTCAACTGCAGCAGAATTCAAGCAAGAAATCAGCCATTTTCAGAGGAAATGGCGAGAAGGAAGAAGGTGTTCTTGGATTTTGATGTGTTCAATTGAGGAGTGTGGTTTGGCTGATTTTTGGTTTCAATCGAAGTGAGGGAGAAGGGAAGGGTTTGAGTATTTTTAATCCAATTAAAAGAAAAGGAAAAGAGAGAAGAAATAAAATAGAGAATATTTATGTCATGTGTATTTAAAATCATTCTCGCACTGATAATTCCCTTAAACTTACTCGTCTTAAAATATTAATTTCCCAAATGTTACAAAAAATAGAACCTTAGAGGAAATGGCTAGAACCATGTTAATTGCTAGTGGTCTACCTAGAAATTTTTGGGCCGAGGCTGTCAATACTGCATGTTATATTTTGAATCGTGTAATGATTAGACCCATCACCTCAAAGACACCCTATAAATTACTTAAAGGTGTAAAACCAAATATTTCCTATTTTCGTGTGTTTGGATGCAAATGTTTTGTTCATGTAAATGGAAAACGAGAAATAGGAAAGTTTGATGAAAGAAGTGATGAAGCAGTATTTCTTGGCTATTCATCGAATAGTAAAGCCTACAGAGTTTACAATAAAAGGACAATGAGCGTGGAAGAATCCATTCACATAATTTTTGATGAAACTAACTTTTTGACTAGTGAACAGGATATAAATAATTTTAAAATAGGTCTTGCAAATCTTGAGGACGATGATGAAGAAATGAAAGAGCAAGATCAAGGAACAGCAGGTGAACAGCTGATTTCAGAAGAAGTAGAAAGGTCTGATCAGAATCAGGAACTGCCAGTACATCAGGACCAACAAACTGTTCCCAATCCAGTTGTTCCCACAGATGAGCGAGATGATCCAGTAGCTGAACAGAATGAAAATCAAGCGAATGATCCAGAGCATACTACTGTTCCCACAAGAGAATTTGTGCCTAAACCATGGAAATATCAAAGATGTCATCCTCTTGATTTGATTGTAAGTGATTTGAATAAGGGAACACAAACCGGATCCCAAATAAGAAACTTTTGTGCACATTTTGCATTCCTATCATCACTTGAACCTAAAAATCACGAAGAAGCTCTAAAGGATTCCGAATGAATCGTAGCCATGCAAGATGAACTGAATGAATTTGAAAGAAACAAAGTATGGCATTTAGAACCCAAACCAAAACACAAAAAGGTAATTGGTTTAAAATGGGTATTTCGGAACAAATTAGATGAGCATGGAATAATTGTAAGAAACAAAGCAAGGCTCGTGGTCAATGGGTACAATCAACAAGAAGGTATTGATTATACTGAGACATTTGCTCCGGTAGCAAGGTTAGAGGCTATTAGAATTTTAATTTCTTTTGCTGCTTTCATGAACTTTAAATTATATCAAATGGATGTGAAATGTGCTTTCTTAAATGGTTTTCTTGATGAAGAAGTTTTTGTTGAACAACCCCCAGGCTTTGAAAATACCTCTTGTCTTGATCATGTCTACAAGCTTGATAAAGCTCTTTATGGCTTGAAACAAGCTCCTAGGCAATGGTATGAAAGACTATCAAAATTCTTAATCCAAAATGACTTTGTTAAGGTAAAATTGACAAAACCTTATTCTTTAAGAATAAAGGTTTTGATATTTTAGTTGCTCAAATATATGTTGATGATATTATTTTTGGAGCCACCAATGAATTGCTGAGTAAAGAATTTGCTAACCTAATGAGTAATGAATTTGAAATGAGTATGATGGGAGAACTAAATTTCTTCCTTGGGTTATAAATTAAACAAACAGCTAATGGTATCTTTATTCATCAACAAAAATATATAAAAGAACTTCTCAAGAAATATGGCTTGAATAATGCTAAAACCAACAATACACCTATGGCTACAAATGTTAGATTAGATGAACACCCAAATGGAACAAATATTGATCAAACTATGTATAGAGGCATGATTGGCTCTTTATTATATCTAACTGCTAGTAGACACGATATTGCTTTCAGTGTTGGCTTATGTGCTAGATTTCAATCCAATCCTAAAGAATCACATCTCACTGCAGTAACACGAAATTTAGGATATTTGAAGGGAACAAATGACTTGTCCCTATTTTACCCAAAAAGTGATGTCTATGACTTGAAAGGTTTTAGTGATGCAGATTATGTGGAGATCTTGTGAACAGAAAAATTACTTCAGGTATGGTACAAAATTTCTTGGCTCATGTTTAGTTTCATGGTGTTCCAAGAAACAAAACACCGTTGCATTATCCATTGCCGAAGCTGAATATGTAGCAGCAGCAGCTTGCTGTTCCCAAATGCTTTGGATAAAACAACAGCTAAGAGATTTTGGTATTAAGTTTGAATGCGTTCCTATTTATTGTTATAATACCAGTGCCATATGCATATCAAAAGATCCAGTGCATCATTCTAGGGTTAAACACATACATATAAGACATTATTTTCTTAAGGACAACGTTGAAAATAAAAATATAATAGTCAAGCATGTTAACACAAATGAGCAAGTTGCAGATATCATGACTAAACCACTTCCAAGGGAACAACACGAAAAAATGAGATTGGAACTTGGCATGATTAAGCTTCATTGAAGTAAGTGACAAGCATGATCCTTAAAGACAAAATGAAAATTGAAAAGGTCGATCAACCACAAAAATCTTGATTGAAAAATCAATTATCGAAAGGATCAAGTACGCACTATTTAAAAGTAAATACTGTGAATGCTCTCATGTTTGCTTGTTTAATTTGATCAAACTATAGTAGCATAAAATTTCCATTTATTTCATTCTCATAAAATTATTTCATATTGTTCAATTTATATATATTTTTTCCAGCATTTTTTTTATTAAAAAGTAGGAATCGAATCATCGCAATTCTTCTCTAAATCCGCCTAGTTCCTTTTCATACAATGAGTTCACATGCTTAAAGTAAATGAGGTACAATGAAAAACCTAAACACACGTCCCCTCACATTCAATATATACATCTTCTCACGTCAAACCCTAACTACTTCATCTTCAATTGCAATCAACACTCAACCCTAAAATCATCTTCATCTTCTCGCATTATCTGCTGATTCCTCTTCATCAACTCACAAAATCACTATGAGAACTAAAAATCGCACACCCAAAATGAAACAACCCAAACCATTAAAAATTGTTCACCCATCACCTCCAATCACTGCACAAGAGTCATCTTCAAGAGAATAGCAGGACACTACTGTTGCCTCTGGAGTGCATGCAAGTAACAAGAGAAAGAGAGACTCCACTTCAAAGAAATCATCTTCAGCCAAGAAGGCAAAAGTTACTGTTCACTTGAACGCTGAAGAATTATCAAAGGAAATGATAGTTGGGTTTGGCCTAAATAAACAATGGTATGAATCCACCTTTTTCCCTCAGTTACACGCAATCTTACAAACTCAGTTTTGGGAATCTTTGATGGCAGAATACTGCTGCAATCCAATGTACCCAGAATTGATGCGTGAGTTTGTTTTAAACTTTTCTATTGACGATGGTGTTTGTTCGAGTTCTGTTAAGGAGGTTAAAAGAGGAAAATGAGGAGGTTTTTGTACCTACCAAGCAACAATCTGGTTCAACCCCTAGGAAGAGTTGCAAGTTAGCTTCCAAAGGCAAAAGACCTGTTGTTATTCTTGACGATGACTCAACCTCATACACAACAGCTGAACCGAGCCATCCTTCCTTACCTAAGCCAACCACACCTTCATCCCATCACTTTCCTTCACCACCACAATCACCTATACCACCATAACCGATACCAACTTCACCACCACCTATCCACTCCTTACAGAACCAAGGCTTTGACCAAACCACAGTTCCTACAGCCCCTCTATATTCAATACTTCTGAAGCTCGATGAATTACAGTCCCGCTTCTTTGCATTCCAAGATGAAGTTCGTGTTTCCTTAGCCTCTCTTACAGACCAGTTGACTCAAATTGAAGCTCGTCTGGGTGCAAAACTTGATACTTTTGAGGTGGAAACTAAATATATTGATGAAGAAGCTCCTACATCTTGATTCCTCCTACTGCTTTTAATATTTTAATTTTCTTAACCATCATTCACTCAAACATTATTCTACTTATATTTTTCTTTGTACCAGCTGGGGTACAGTTCCTATAATTGATAGCTTGTTGAACATCTTTTTCTTTATGCTACTAACTGTTTGTGAAGTTTAATCCCTGCTCATCATGCTTGCATTTATTGGTACTTGCTTTTGATCATTGCATCTTGATTCAATCATTGGCTATATGTTTAGTGTTGTGGTTTGATTATCCTACTTCTTTTTGATTGATGTCAAAAGGGGGAATATTTGGCACAAACTTTAAATGATGCTTGAGTATGCTTAGTTTATATCAGTATCTATTTTATATCAGTATCTATTTTCTGTTGAACATTAGGACTATATACTAATTCATACATGCTCTGATGCTCTGATATAATATAATTGAGATGAATTGAATTATATACTCTGATAATTGTGATGATTTATATGAATTAAGCTCTGATTAGTAATAAGTTTAGCAAGTTTAGCTCTGATTAATTGCAACTACTCTGATCTATATGATCTATATGCTCTGATATAATTGAGATAAGTTTAGCATTGGTTAATTTTAATCAAACTGATTGTTTTTAGCTCTGATCATCAAATCAGTAAATTATTTGTGATTTGCTCTGATATTACTTTGATTACTTATGATCTATGCTCTAATTTTTACTTGAATGCTATGATAAAATTCTTACATTGCTTAGAATCTTGGTAAGTTTTGTTTTGTTTAGTTTTATTTGAAATCTTAAGCTATAAACTACTTCCGATGCCTTGATTATGCTTAAGTTATTTTAAGTAATTCTAATTAATAGAGTAATTTGTTTTTAATGTATGCTTGGTAAATTATATTGTAACGAGTTAATTTACTAAGTTATGTAAGAGTTGTTTTAATCTCTGGCATGCTCTACAATATTGATTTTACTCTATTTTATTTAAGTTTGTTTAAAAAGTTTGTCATCATCAAAAAGGGGGAATTTGTTGGACCTCTTGAGTTTTGATGATGACTACACTTTATTTAAACGAATATGTTTTAGAGATTGTGTGCAGGTCGATATCCGGTCTTGATTATGATCGTTGATAGTACCTATGACTTGGTTCATGGAAATGTACGTGTCAAAAGGATCCAAAAGCTGTTAGGAGAGTATATCACTTGGGATGTAAAATGGAGACATGAGGTCTACTGTTCCCAAGTTTGATGTTCTAACAAAACTGGAGATTGGAGACAGCACACTGTTCCTTTGTCGAAGTCAACTGAAAATACGTCTACTAAATTTCTGTTTTTAATTATTTTTTTATTTTTAGTTGATGTATTAAATAAAGTTAATTTGTTGCATTGATAAATTATTAAAGTTAATTGGCAAAATATTTTCTAAAATATCTAACGTGTGATTTTCTAAATATAAGCCTTTATTTTAGGATCTATGTTTAGTAAATGACTAAATTTAGCTAAGAAAGAACAGCAGCTGATTTTAAGGGATCCTTAGCTATTATTAGCTAAAGGTAACCGTCCCTAATATTAGTAATAGGTAACCGTATTATTAGCTAAAGGCAACCGTATCTAAATATAGCTTAAAGTAAATCGTGGTTATTATTGGAAAAAGGAACTGCAGCTAATTTTAGTATATGGGAACTGCTGCTAAATGGAACAGTATCTATTATTAGTATCTGGGAACAACGGTTATTATTAAATAACCATGGGCTTGATTTTATCAAGATTAATACCTAGTTTTTAGAGACTAACCGTAGGATGACTTGGATTTTAAGATCCAAATTACTCTCCTTATTATTTGAGATAAGGGAGTAGTGGTTGGTTTATTCCTTTTTATTAGGGATTTTAGTTCTATAAATAAGAGGTCCTTTCGGCTGTTCCTAAGTGTGAAAAACGTATGAGCTTATTCTCTACGATTATTTTTGGAGATTTTTACAATAAATATTTTGTTTTAAAAATTGCCAATCAACTTCTAATATTTTCTTGTGCAACTGATTGATTTTATTTTTAGAGATTTTTTTTCTTTTTTGTAAGGGATTTTGAATGATATTTGTAATTAGGCTTGGATGAGTCTAAGGGGGAAATAGATAGCTTTGAGTGAAGCTAGTGAGAAGTTTAGCTTTTAGTGAAGCTAAGTTTGTTGTTTTGAGTGAAGCTAAGTTTGTTGGTTTGAGTGAAGCAATTTGAGAGAGAAGTTGGCCTAGTTGATGCGCTTTGAGTGAAGTAAGGTGTTTAATGTAATTGTAACGAATTGCCTTAAACATAGTGGAGAATTTAGAAATCCCGTGGAGTCGTGGTTTTTCCTTCTAATTAGGCCTAAAAGGTTTCCACGTAAAAATCGTATTGTCTCTTTCATTATTTCGCTCTAAGTTTAAGCTTTATTTATTTTATTTAATTCCGCAAAAACAGGGCGTACGCTTAAAATTGTAACAACAACTCACCCCCCCCTCTTGTTGCTGTTTTCGTCTCTGACTAAGTCTACAGGATTTATGTTTGCATATGGCCTGTTGTTAGCAACAACAGACAATTACTGAAGCTGAGTCAAAGTAAGTCAATATAGCAATCGCCTGCTGTTAGTAACAATGGGCGATTACTGGACTGACTTTATTAATACAGTTTAAATAATTATTCATTGTTAATAACAATGAATACATAAATGCTTGGATTAAAAGACGCTTAATTTAATAAAGAAAGTTTTTCTTCTTTAGAAAACAAAACTTATTTTATTTAAATTTTAAGAAAGAATCCAACTTTCAATCTTGAATTATAAACCCTAATTTATTACCCTTCATCTCTCCTCTTCAATCTCCTTTAATCTCATTGTGCACCTTTTTCATGCAATTTGAACTCCCCTCCACTTTCCAACTAAAATTTCAAAAGTTTTGAAAGATCCCCACATACACTAACAACTTTTATACATATTCCATATCAGTAACTTATTTCCCCTAATTTTTAGCAACAAATCCAAGATGTCCAAATTTCAGTTCAAAAAGGGTACGAAGGTTGAAATAAGCATTGATGAAGATGGTTTTCGTGGGGCATGGTTTATTGGCACAATTGTTAAACAACCAGCAAAAAATGAGAATCAAGTAATGGTTGAATATGAGACATTGTTGGAAGATGATGAATCAACCCCTTTGAGAGAAAAGGTAGATTTAGTGCAGATTAGACCAGTTCCACCGAGGGAAACCAAGAGGGTTTATAAAATCGATGAAGAAGTTGATGTTTGTTATAATGATGGATGGTGGGAAGGTGTTATCACTCAAGTTTTAGATGATAATCAATATTCTGTTTATTTTAGACCTTCAAGAGAGCAAAGTGACTTCAAGGAGTCAGATTTGAGGCTTCATAGAGAGTGGGTTAATCAAAAGTGGGTTCCTCCATTGCAAGAAGAAAAAGAAGAGGTATGGTGATTTGTTTTAAAGTGGATTAGTTTTTTTTTTTTTCATTTTTTTTTGTTTTTATTAATGCTCATTTGTAGGCATTTTGTTATATTGTCCAAAAAAACACCTTCATATAAAAGCCTTATAATTATAAGCTTAGTTGGATCTGTTGTGAATGTCTAACATATTATCGGGAAAATACGAAGTGTACATACTTAACAACTTAAGGAAATACCATCCCATAAACATATGACTATGGGAGGGAGGGCTCCAATGTCTTATAAATTGTGCACACCATCTTTAATTTTTTTAATTTGTTAATGTAGTATAAAACATCCTAACACCCCTCACATGAGACCCCGTCAACTTCGCATGTGGGAGTAATCAATTAAGGTAAAAATGCCATTCTTTTCGGGTCTACTATTTCTTAAGAAAGATTTTGATCGAACCATTGGCTTTGTTATGATGTTAATTTTGTTATTGGACTTTTACATAACAAGACCCACATAAAAAGAGATACAAACCTAATGACGTTCCATTAGTAGTCCATCAAGATCAAGTATATATGATAGTCAACCACATTCTAATTCTTTGATGTGAGATCACAAGTAGAATGTTTTTCAACAATAATGTTGCAAATTGAGAGTGAAAAAAGAGTATGTTGGTATTCCTTATCCATAATGTAGTTTAGTTAGCTTTTCCATTTACTATGTTTTGTTTTATCAAACTAGGATTGATAAGCTAAAGTGACAAAAAGGTTGTCATATTTGAGATTTAATGATTGATGAGGGTGGTAGAATTATCATAAAATATTCATTCATTAGCATTCTATTATTGGAACAAGTTCAAGAAGAGTTGTGACTTGTGAGTGAGTTGATATGAAACAAAGGGAATGAGCGGAAGACTAAATGATGAAGTATTTTAGAA
Source organism: Amaranthus tricolor (assembly GCF_026212465.1). Classification (NCBI taxonomy): domain Eukaryota; kingdom Viridiplantae; phylum Streptophyta; class Magnoliopsida; order Caryophyllales; family Amaranthaceae; genus Amaranthus; species Amaranthus tricolor. The sequence goes on from NC_080053.1 coordinate 17,106,369, forward strand.
CGCTTCAATTTTTGTATTGCTGTTTTTAATTCAACTCATGTCATACCCAAATTTTCCATTCCACCTATCTTTATAATTAATGTCACTTAATTTTCTTATCTCCTTGCTGATTGCAAATTGAAAATAGTGAATTATGGTCGATTTAAAACTATTTTTGGGCCATTTTGAGTGTTATGAACTCAAAAGTGATTAGGTGGCTAATTATGCTGTAGTGTTAATGATATTATGCATGCAAGAGACATTTTGTCTAATATTTATATCATCTAGCATTTCAGCAATAAAAGGGTTTTGTATTTTCGATGTTTGTGTGTAAAGTACACTTAAAAATATAGGGTTTTGTATTTTCGATGTTTCTGTGTAAAGTATGAATCTTATCAAATGGGGATCCTTGGAAGAATTATGATTTCAACTCTTGTGAGTTGTGATTGTCTTTAATCATCATCCTTTTCTATTGAGTTTAGACATACACATGAAATCCAAGTTCTATTTATTCTTTACACTCCCGTCTTCGAAGTGTTCTTTGGTATCCCTAAATCTTTCTTCTTTTGCACTCACAAGAGTTCCTAACTCCCCTACATCTATGTAAGTACTAATTACGTATATCCAATAAACGGTTTTCGGTATTCTGTTATCTTATCCTCAATGTTTGCCAATCATGTTCACTTTTTGTCCTTGTGTTCATTGTTACCCCGAATGCAATTTGTTTCAGTGCATGAGACGGAAATGCGAACGTGGAATGCAACCTAGTGTGACTCGAGAACGACTATATAAGAAACATTAAGGCTTTATCACATGATTTCCTTCTTTTTCTCTCCTTGAATTAATAAATAGAGGTTTAGAAACCTTTACAGACTGATACTTGAGCGATTAGGTACGCGTTTCACTAGATACTTGAGCAATTAGGGACGTGTTTCACTAGTGATCTTGGAACCGGCATTTCGGGGTTGCGAAATGGGGTTATGTTGCACATTCTAGGTTTTATACTCATGTTGTCTTTTTAAGGTATGTCTAACAATGCTAAAGTCTTATTCCTTACAATATGAGGCTGCCTATATGACTCAAAACAAATCTACGTTAAAGATCATTGCTAATAAGATTACACTTAATTTACTCTATCTAATACTAGTCTGCGACTACAAAAATCAATTCCAATTATCTTCTACACATTGTACTTCTCTGTTCGCTCTTATATATTGTCATATGTTCCCATAAACCCTAATTCTCCATGTAATTTTTCACTCTTACCTATGTGACATGCTCACGTAAATCTCAAATCTTCATGTCATTCTTCACTCTTATCATCCTCGGCCTACCTTCCTCTTTTAAGTTTGAAAGTTTAAACCTCTCACTAATGTTATTCATCAATCATTTTTAATTTGTATTTTATTCTTTATCTATAAGTTTAATATAGTCAAGTGGAATCTTGTTTGATTCTTAACAATGCAAAGATAGTTCGTATGAGTTTTTACTTGCAACGTTTGCTTTTTTGCACTGTCCAATGCACTAATTCAATCCTTATTATTTCTAATTATATATAAGAAAAAATTATAAAAATTTGATATTAATAATCTTTGCAATGAGACGAATCCAACAAGATCTTACTTTATTGTGCTTTAACTTATAGATTAAAAATTAATCACCAATTAAGAGTGATGAATAAATAGTGTCATTTTGTCAAATGTTGCAACTAATATGGAACGGAGGAAGTATAATTTATAACTATGTTAAATTAGAAGTTACTAAGACTTGAATAAGTGCATTGACATGTGTGCAAAATTAAATGAGAAAACTAAATTGAATTAGTGGGAGTATCTTTTATATTAGCTAAATCTACCAGATTAACACATGCATTTGAGTCACTATATTGTCCTACAATGAGCTCTAACATTTAAACTCATAATATTGTTGCTCTAATTATAATCAACTAGAATTTTTCTTATTGATCGTGGTGGAGTATCCTATTGCAAATCTTTATTTGAGGCTAGTTCACATGATGAACATTTTAATTAATATCTCCATTGTTAAATGTTCAACCAAAATACATGTATCACTCACCTGGAAAGAGCTCCTTCATGTCTAATTTGGATGGAGCACCTTGCTAAAATTCCATATGCTCTATTTTCTTTGACTTAGTTTAAATCCTTTTAATTAGAACATTTACCTCCACATATCCAAGCTTAACATTTAGGAAAAATCTCCAAGAATAATCTAATTTTTTCATGATTTTCCTACAATAATCTCAAGTATTGATTAACCATAAATAAACCCAAGTATTGGTTTAGTTGTCCTATAGTAGTGTAACATTACCTATAATCGCTAAACAAATATTAATTTTTTTTTCATTTTTTTCTACCTTAAGTAAATTTTATACAACCAAACAAAGGTAAATTACATTAAGTTATCTCCCAACTAGAAAATCTTTTCCATCTCCCTCCCACATAAACTCTGATTACATTTCAAACTTCATTTATTCCACCATCTTAATTGAAGAGCAAAGCTTTAAACTTAAAGAAGCAAGGTCACAACAACAGACTTTTTTCCTTTTATTTTTGCTTTCTGTTGTGATGTAAGGGCTGGTAATGGGTGTTTTTACAAGATGGGAGTGGTTCAGTAAGGTTTTCATTCCAAAATGTGGATAATGTAGTAGTTAAGAAAAAATGTAAAAATATAATGTAGAGAGGAAGATCGAAAAGTTGCATTACACAAAAGATGAAAGAGATGTTCAAGCTTCTCAAACTCCATTGTTGTGAATAAACACATTTTAATTCTCGGCATATATTGAGAGGTTTTTATAATTCATTCCTAGATATTTATCATTTCTATCGCCCAATTTAATTGAGGTAAGGTTGATTAGAAAGACTGAAAACTTAATTTCATTTTCCGTTGCTCACTTGTTGAGGACATGCATGCTATTGATTTCTATACATCCATCAATATAATGAAAGTTGAATGAATCTTGGCCTTCAATAGTGAGTTGTCATAGAAGTTGAAAAATCCAAAAAGAATGAAGTTTTTTAATGGACAAAAAGAAAATTCATGGACGTGAAAATGGAAGAGGGTTTTACCAGATTTTAATGGAAGAAGTTTTGCTTTTTATGGAAGTAGAGAGACATAGGTTGGTTATCAAGAGATGAGAGAGAGAATACACGGGCAAAAAGTGATTTTAATGAAGCTCTTTACTGGTTTTAATGGAGGACCAAAAGAGATTAAGAAGATGGTTTTTTTAATGTAAAATGACCTACAACAACCGGTGAAAACATTACTAACAATGTTACTGGTTAAATGACCTCATAATTGGGATTATTCATGGTAATCAATAGTTGAGATTATTATAGGAAAATCAGTTAAAGATTGGATTATTCTAAGTAATTTTCCTAACATTTATCCCATCTTTATTTTCATCCACTAAACAAATTAAAGCTCAAAGTAGAATCTTGATGTAGATCAATTTTGATGGAAAATTTTCAATTGTTTTATTGCACATGTCTAAACATTAGTTTTTACTTCGTTATACACATTTAGACCATACTCATGTACATATTTTTTAGTATTCAATTTCTTAATGGCCTCATCTAATAAAAAGCTCCCATGTTGAGATTGTTCAATTATGGAATCAAATTGGTTTTTCATCACGCAGTGTTTTCCTTTAACCTTTACTTCATAATGTGACTCTTAAGTTTTATTTGGCTAAAACATATTCCAAAACCTCGATATGATATTTTTTGGACCCAAAATTCTCCTTTGCTTCATTTTCTTTTAGGAATCTCTTCTTCTAGGTTGCACCATTTGATTCTTCCTTGTCTTTTAATTTTATTTTTGCATGAGCTTGGCTGCATGCAAACATTGAATACTAGGAGTTGGCGTAAGGAGATTAACATTAATTTAGTATGACCTTTATGAGCTACATCCAATAACTTTGGGTAGTATTTACTATAATCTATATGTTACTAAATGCTTTTTTATGAGTTTTATACTACATATCAAGTACTAACAAATCATATGTTTGTGTAAATCTAAAATATATTTTCTCTCATCATCTCTCATTCTCAATCCAAAACTGCCATTGACACTCTTATAGTTACCAAATGCTTTTGGATGACAACCTTAAAACCCTTGCATACAAGTTTGAGAAATGCATGTTGAGTACATGACACCTGCGTGTTGATTTGAATTTGGCTCCAAGTTGTGACCATGTCTCATTTAGCTCCAAATCTCATATTAGTGTAACAGAACTAAGCCATTTTAATTTGCCTTTTGAATTTGTGATTCTCTCAATATAACTCAAAAATAGTCCAAAATCAACCATAATTTTCTTTTGTTGGTTTGCGATTCGTGAGGAAATTAGTGAATAATGTGAGAGAGCCGCAGAGTCTAGAACTATGGTGACAAATCTCAGCAAGTATGTGCAATTGTGGTCTCTATGTTGATTTTGTGTTCAACACGACACAAGTGTTGGTTGTGAATAAACTTAAGGTTCATTTACGTGATGCTTGTCTTGCTAACTTTTTTCAATTTAAGGCTATACACCTGTATAGAAACTTGAGAGGTGCTTTAATACTGTTAATGGTGTTCAAGAACCTATTGTCCTATGTTCGTCAAGGTTGAATTGAAGTTTTTGGAATTGAAAATAACTCAGTAGTACATATTGTATTGGAAAATGTGTTGATGAAGTGATGGCGAAAATTCATTAGAATTGACCTAAACTCATCAAACCTTAGAATAAGTCAAGGACAACTAGGGATGACAATTCTGTCTGAATGCAACTTTAGTACAACTCTATTTGAGAAAAATAATTTGATTCAAACCCCAAAAAATACCTGATGTAAAATCCACATCGGATTGGAGTCAAATTTTATAAAAACTCTAACAATACGACTCAACTCCAATTTAGACTCCGCTTCAACTTAGCATTTGACTTTGCTTTGTATGAATATTTGATTTTCTAGTTTTGTTTATTTACATTTGTATTTTGTATATTGATATAGACATATAAACGTATCTATTTCGACTATCATAGAAGGATTTTTCCTCGAGACTTGAACACTGCTAAAACTTTGATGTGCCTATTTGAAAGACATTATTGTTGTAAGTTTGTTTATTCAGACTAGTTTTTAGAAGTTGGGCAAATTTTAGCCTATTTGAAAGACATTATTATTGTGAGTTAGCATATTATCTTAAACAAATTTGATACTCAAGAAAAGATATTATAATATGATTCTCTAGGAGGTCCGAGAGTTAAAGATCGAGAAAATTCGTAGTACAAAAATTTGAATTGAATTCGCATAGAAAAGGTCGGTGCGAAGTCAGCCGATTCGAGTCCGACTCATTTCCATTCCTAGGGACAATGGGTCTTAAGTGATTTGAGATGGATAATGGTGTGTAGTCTAAGGAATGAGGAAGGGCTAAAAAAGCTAAGTTCAGGATTTTGTACTTAGTTTCCGTTGGGTCTAGTTGTCGTTCGGGGATTATCTTCACTTATAAATCAACGTGGTTTGGTTATTTTCTGGCAAACATACTCTAAGGCCTTTGATGACTGAAAAATGTTTCTATGCCGTCCAAGCATGCATTAACACATGATTTTCCAATTATTATTTTTGTTCATCAGTACGTCGCTTGTTTCAATAGGACTAAAGATTCATAGTTCTTTGGTTTTGGATTATAATGAACCATATTATTATGACTCATTAAATCAAGTACACTTTATATATATATGTGAAATTGCGATGATGATCATCATCAAGAATCAGTCGGAAACAACCTCTTTGATATCATTAACGTTAGGTTTTGTACATCCGATTCCCTAAACCTCCAAGGTGGGACCGTGGGAGCAATTTAATTTATTGGAGTTATGAAATGTTGTGTATGTTTTATTCACCCACTTGCTAGATTAAACTGACTATCAAAATTAATTCTTAATTTCTGTTCAAAGCAGGTCTAATTTATTTCCTCCATCTTCTCATTCGTATTTTCATGTAATGATTGGTTTTGCCCACAGGAGGTGGTTGTAGCAGAAGAAAAGATTCATAACGAGAAAGAAGAGAAGTATTTCTGCAAAGGAAGCTTAGTCGAAGTGAGCAATGATGAAGATGGCTTTGAGGGTGCTTGGTTTGCTGCAACTGTTATCGAGTTGATTGGCAAGGATAAGTTCCTTATTGAGTACACTGATCTAAGAACAGATGATGATAAAGAGTTTGTGAGGGAAGAAGTAGATGCCCTACACATCAGGCCGCGTCCTCCAAAGGCAAAACTGGATAAATTCAAGAAGTCAGAAGAAGTTGATGCTCTTTATAATGATGGGTGGTGGGTGGGCATTATTTCCAAAGTTCTCGGTCAGTCAAAATATCTTGTTTACTTCAAAACCACGGAAGAGACATTAGAGTTCAAGGACAATGAACTAAGGCTGCATCAAGATTGGATTGATGGAAAATGGGTTATTGCGTCTAAGGTATGATACTTTTTATGCTAAGCTTATTAAAATTCTTGCATCCTTTCATTTTTACAATTTTTTTGCATGGAAGAGAAAGTTATGCCTATATCATTTACGATCCGTTTGGTTGCTGGTACTAAATGGTAGTAAGGAAATGATTTGTAAGTCAATAACTTCATGAAATTTTACCAATCTCCTATCCTATGGTAATGAAACTTTGATCATAAAAATGCTTTCATTGTCAATATATTCCATTACCACCTAATACCACGTAGAATAAAATGAGATGTTTGAATTATATAAAGCATGACCATTAAACTTTTCATGAGATTTTCCTACTAAAATTACGCTAAATTTTCATTACCATTCACACCATTTAATATCGACTACCAAACTGGTCTTAGTATTTGCTATATGAGCAAGAGAGAAGGCAACTGTGATAATTTCTTAACCTTTGTTATGTTTGAGCCCAGTTTTTCCTTTTCCACTATTGGTTTTGGCTTAAAAATAGTGGAAAATATAATTGCAAGGAAGGAATGCCACATTCCCTCCTAGTCACTTGCCTTTCTCCTTTCTTCCTCTATGTCCCATTTCTTCCTTTTCTTCAAAAAATTTTCACAAGCAGCCAAATACAGGAAAATAAGTTTTGAAAATGAATTTCCTTTACAAATGTGCTCTATGTAATTAGATCGGAGTTCAAATCATAGTCCTCTAAGTCAGTTCTCCATAACATTTCTTTTTCTCCTTGGTTAATATTCGTTTTCACAACTCTTGCTCGTATAACTTCAAAACCAAGCACAAAAACGTGATCATATTCTTTGTAGGAAGTTAACATTATGCGAAACTCATCTTGCAGGGTCTAGACTTGACGGAATGAAGAGGCTGCCGAGGGATTTTGATGAAGTGTTGGATAAGTAGGTAACTGTCATATTGTAAACCCAAAACTAAATGTTAATATTGTCAATCTCATTTTGCTGAAGGCCATGATTAGTCATTGAAGGAGAACATAGAATTTCTACTTTAATAATGGCCGATGATATATGTATGCCCTCGGTAGATTAGAAATGGCTCCCCGTTGTGATATAATCCAGTGGTGGTTCTGGTCTCATGACCAAGTTTTTTTTTTTGATAGCTTTACTGTGAACCGCCTGTTGTTGCCCATTGGTGGCTGCCACTCTACATGACGGTGTTGTACAAATTAACTACCCCTCAATGAACATACATGTTGCCTTTTGTGACAATTTTATTTGTTTTTCTCTTTCTCTCTATATTCTTCTTTGACTTAAAACAATTATCCCAGACCAGATTAATGGTTATCATTTTTTAATGTCATCACTCTTCGCTAGTGAAGAAGCCATTGATGATGATGAAGAAATGTTTAAAAAATTAGTGGGGAAAGGGAAATGTGGTCTTGCGGTATGGGGGAGGGGCTATGGGAGGTCGTTGGTGCTAGGGGAGGGAAAGGGGGTGGCTAGTGGTGGCTGGATTTAGGTGTTTGAACATGGAAATTAAGTGTTTTTTTTTTAAACATGGTAATAATAACAGGTTAAAGAGTATGCTGGGAGCAAAATGATAGAAAACGTTGGATTATGAAAAATAATTTAAAAATAGAATTATTCACAACGAATGAGTGAAATGTTATTATTAATATCAATTTATTTTATCATCAGTGTAAAGCTGGAATATAAAATACAAATAAAATGACAACTTATCAAGTAAAGAATAATAAGATTTAAAAACAGTGATTGTATTTAAACATTTAAAAGAGTAATTATCTTCATTTTGGGATTATTATTTTGGTGGTTCACATCCTCGTTAAAGAAATCAGAGACATCTTAGGTGGATCCAGATGTACTTGCTTCATGTGCACAATTTGCTTATGTCTATTTTCCTTTGTTTTTCTTGGAAGTTTGAAGTAATTTTACTAAATGTTTGCGGTACGACAAATTCGTCCCAAATGTTCTGTGATGCCACATATGTTGGATGTGCTTTTGTTTTTCTTACCTTATTTAAAATTATCGTTTATGGGGGCAAATTGGTTTCTTTCATAAACGTGAAAATGACTGCGACCACGAACATTGTCTTGTTCATGAGAATTTAATTTGTACCACACATTCTGCCTCTTCCATAAAACAGTATAGACCCTATAAATCTCCTGTTATGATTTTTCAATAGTAGTTCTTATATTGTTCAGCAACAAGTAATCTTTTCAAGAGTTCATGATATTTCTTGAAATATCCTTCACAGTATTATTATTATAATAAAATGTTATTGATGTGATAGATTGATAGTGTCTTTTCAATCATCTCTTCATCTAAAAGTGTTTTTCCACGGTATATTAAATTGGACTTGATCAAGTGCAGAGCAGAATTATAGTCAGTAAATCTAAAAATCTTGAAATCTTAACTCATGCAATTCATTAATGGCTTTTGAAAGAGCACACATTTGTTGTGGCTAAATCTCTCGTTTATTTCTTCTCAAAGTACTTTTGGCTCTTCATTATTTTGGAAGGACACATATATAGAATTATTGTCGATACTTCTAAAATCTTGAAATCTTAATTTTCGCCATTCATCATGTCTTTTGGAAGTAACACACTTTTGTTGTGTCCAAATCTCTCATTTAGTTATTTCAAAAATAATTTAAACTCCTCACACACGCACGCGCGCGCATATACTTACATTTATTCTTTATAGGTTATTGGTCCAAAACCTTTTTACTACTTTATATTGGTTGATTAGTAGATATTTAAGGTGGTATTATTTGTTGATTGTGTTGGTGGATTGGTAGTATAATTCGGACTTGACATTGTGTTTCTACTAGTATGAGTATTATTTGAGTTACTTCATTGGAGCTAATTTAAATTTGTTCTTGTTGGATTGGTGATAACAGTTAAATATTAAAGTGTCTTTGGTTACACCTTAAATAATACTTCCTCCTATTCAGCTTATGTGTCCCATTTTTTTTTATGGTCAAGTCACCTTAATTGTTCCATTCTTATTTTTGTTGAGTTTTTGACTTTTATACCCTTAGTAACTTTATCCTATTTTCAATTATACCATCCATTACCCATACTAATTTTCCTTCCTTACATTAAAAAACCCATAATACCACTCTCTTTCCTATCCTTAAGGTCCCACTTTTGACTCTCCTTAAAATCCGTAAAAAGTCAAATGAGACTGCTAAGGTGGATAGGAGAGAGTAATATTGATATCATTTAATTTTTGGTTTATATTCTGACTTATAAAAAATATATTGTAAGATTTGAAGGGAAAAAAATATTATTACCTTCTTAGATTTTGAGAGCAAAATTAGTGATGTTATTAATTAAGAATTAGGAAGAATATAAATGAGAATGAGTAAGAAACTTAATCACGTATTGTAATACTGATACTCATTCGCGTGAATTTGCATAACTAGGTTCAAGTATTTCTAGTGAAAGAAACACTCTTTATGATAACATTTAGCATTTGAAGACATTTATCACTCTCGCTAGTATTTTGAGAGATGTCTTTTAGATCTAACCCTTTAAAGATTAATATCTACTTATCGTATTTTTTATGTCTACTTATATTACTCTTAATGCTTACTTATCGTATTCTTAATGCCTACTTACAATATCTTAAATGTCTACTTACATCATTCTTAATGCCTACTTATAATATTTTTAAAAATATATAATACGCCGGCCCAATTAGAGATGGTCTCTTAAGTAGATAATCTCTCACAAGAATTTGTATTATCACTTTACCTTCTTACATATCTCATATTTTCTATTCTTTTCAAATTTTTTTATTTTATCTTTTGCTGATGAGCATGCCCTAAAATCAACAAACAATATCAAATAGTAAATTCAATTTGACATTATCAGTCATTTAAATTTCACATCACAAATTTTCGTGAGAAACAGTATTTTCAAAAGAACAATTTCTAATTTGGCCGGCTTAATATATATTTTTAGAAATATTGTAAGTAAGTATTTAAGATATTGTGAGTATGTATTAAAAATGTGGTAAGTAGGCATTAAAAACAATATAAGTATGCATTAAGTTTTAATAAACCGGTGCTGAAAGACATTTCTCAAAAGAGAGAAGGCTAGCTGATTTCACATATGGAATGATAATGTTTCTAGCCAAATCTTTTCCCCTAACAAACTTTCTAAATAAATAATCACTTATTCTTGTAAGAGATCAAACAAGAAGTTCACATTCTTAATTTCACTGAAATTTGTATTAATTAGGTTATTTATCTATATATATATAATGTGTTTCTCGGAAAGACCGTTTTATACAACCATTTGTGATAAATAATAGCAGCTTCATGTATGAGCTAAAATCAATATTTGTCTACCAACCACATAGGAGAAATAAAAAAAAATAGCTCAAATAATCGAAGCTTTTACAGATTTTTCTATAATAATCCCTACTATTAATTAATCATAAATAATCTCAACTATTATATGTGTTTACCGATAGTGCACTAAGGTAACTTGCAACCTGTTATGTAAGTAATTCACCCAAAATTCCATTTTAGCCCCTAACCCTCCTTCACTCTCTTCACACCATCCACCATAAGTCCATAACTATCACCTATTCATCACCTTACACACTCTAACCACCACCGATCTACCACGCTACCACCATCTCTAACCTCACCCTTTTCTCTTTCTTCTTGTCCACATTATCACAGCCAGACCAGTCAGATCTTCACCTTTTCTCTCTCCATCCCACCTTGACCACTAGCAGACCCGCCACGATGACAATCAGGTATCATTCCCACTGTGACCACTCCAAACTCCACCCCGACCACAACCAGCTTGAATATACTCCATATTTTTGTTCAATTTCTCAAAAATTATTACTCAACATCTTTTCTTTGATTTGAATATATCTCTCTTCAAAATCAAGCATACTGAACTTCCACAAAGCAATACTCCATCCTAATTACCCAATTGTGATAACTTACCAAATTCAGGTCAATTAAGTTCCTGAATTTTCTCTTTGAACAAAAAAAATCCTACATTACTGAAAAATAGCAGATGCCAAAGTAGCATAATTAATAAAGTTAAGTGGGTCTCAAGGTTTAAACTTCATTTAAATTCTTTGCACAACACAAGAATAAAATTCATGGTCCCATTCAAATATGAATACAGAAAATGTAATGAAAACATTTGCAGACTTGAGAAGAAAAGTCTAGGCGGAATAAGAGAATGGTATGAAAATAAAAAAATGACAACCAGAGATAAAGAAAGAGATGAGAGAGAATAAAGGGAAGGTGGGTATAATTATTTTTCTCCTCTTTTACCTGTTATACCCGGTTCATCATAATCAAACAATGCTGCTGGCAAATTGTTATAAAAGTTTGGTTTATTAATAATTAATCAAAAAATTGAATTATTATAAGAAAATTATTGAAAGATTGGATTATTCTAAGTAAATTTTCTTAAAAAAAGACAAATTAAAACACATCACTTTGTCAAATAGCCATATATCACAATATTAATATATTCATTTTCACTTAACGACATGTTCATAGTTGGTTTTAAAAATAATTTAGACATGGAAATATTTCCTTGTAAGCATAAATTTGGTATTATTTTACTTTTTAGCTTTTTAACGGTAAAGGTTCTTCCAAACGAAATCAATTTCATTAGCCCAAATACATATTAGCAATCAAAACCAACTACTAGACTGATACAATGGTTAACAAACTGCGCCAAATTGACTCATTTAAAATTCTCAACTACAAAACTATTAAAATGAGATTAGAAAATAGACTCGACGCCAAGAAAAAAAATGGTAGAGGTACTAGCTACATTCATTAGATGACACGAGTGACCACCCCTTGGGATTATGGATGTGATATTGTTGACCTTAGCTTAGATGAAGCGCCTAAGAAACTGTCTAACCTCATCAATATAAGGAGGTTTAGTAGGAATTATATGACCAGAATCATGCTCAATAATCACTCGGCATCCATCATCGAAATATGATGCAAGATCTCTGCTCGAACCAGATGATATCTGTCGATCAGCGCCCTCCTCATTTCCAAAAATATGAAGTGATGGGCAAGCAATCGATCCTTTTTCATATCCTGCTCGATCGACAGCAAATCCAGAACACAATATCACAAACCTGATACCTAATTCTTGATCTATTCTCCCTTTCTGAGCACACAAAAGAGCCACCATAGCAGCTCCCTGTGAAAACCCCAAAATGCCATCGAATGGCCCCTCATTAGAGATGACAGATTTCAGATATGCTAAAGACTCGGCAAACCCCTCAGTCTGCTGCTGATATTGAAGAGGATCAAAAGGCATTTCGGTCTTTTCCCAATCAGTTGCTTCCTTCTTGAGGAAATCAGGAGCTACCAACCAAGCATATTTTTTGCTACAACTTTTTAAAGGGGGAGGATAAAGCTGAGGTGAACTTGATATGCAATCCTTTTCTAAATTACGAGGTTGGTAGATAAACGGTAACTCATGAGGGGCATTCACATACACAAGTTCTGCCAAGCTCTTGAGTTTTTTTGCTAATGCACCAGTTCTTCCTTTGAAACTGGAAGCATTCTGACGAAATCCATGAAGGCACAATATTCTGAGTTTCTTCAAAGGCCCTATACGTCAACAAATGATAAAAAGCAAAGTTAACTGGCATTCCTTGAAATTACTTTCTATCTGAAAGAAAGTAACACATAAATCAATAACTGGACACTGTACCACAGTAAACCAACATAGCGAGATGTGAATTGATCTTGCATAGTTATATCATAAATCAGATGTTATCATTATTTTACTTTCATAAAAGAAAAATGGGTAGTCTATTCCATGTAATTGAAGCGAGTAAGGTCATTAAGAAACACCGAAGAAGTGATCTTACCAGGAGAGCAAGGAATTTGAAAATGGCTTGTGTTACGATTCAATGGGCACTCAGAAGCTGTACCAAGGTTACATTTGAGATTTACTTCAGAACTTCCACTGTCCACTGATTGAGCAGACTGGGCAGCTTTTCCATATTTCTGACACAATTCACAAACATATTGTGCACTCTCGTTCTGCAGAAACAACCAGAAAAGATCAAACACAAATTAAAAAAAAAGACGACTAAAAACTAGGAATGATTATCCCGTCAAACTCAATAGATAGTTTTTTGGGAGGGAGGTGGTCCAAGCTTGTCAACAAAACAACTTACACTTTAGCATATTTCAGAAGTCAAATCTACATGTCATTTATAAGAGGAACACCCTTTCAACTAGTTCAAGGAACACTGATGGTCATTGCAAGCTATACAAGGTTATAGAACTTCATGCATTTACACTATGTTAGGATAACAATTTTGGAGAGAAAAGAAAGGGAGAGAAGGGGAAGAAAGGAAAGGGAAAGGAAGGGAAGGGAAATAGCTCTTGTTTGTATAGGAGGGAATGGAAGGGAAAGGAAGGGAGATGAGAGTTTACTCTTCAAATCTTTCCAACTTTGGAGAGATTGAAACCTTAACAAAATGTATCCATTAAGTCTTTCCAATTCCCTTTCCTCCCATTTCGCTATCCAGACAAGGGATTCTTTTTCCCTTCAAATCCTTCCCCTTCCTTTCCCTTCATTTTCTTCCATCCAAACACACCTTTAGGATAATCGAAGTACCCAAAGGTCAAAACATTGGACAAGCAAATGTGTTTCTTCCATCCAAACACACCCTTAGGATAATCGAAGTACCCAAAGGTCAAAACATTGGACAAGCAAATGTATTTCTTATCCCACGGAGATTCTAGAAAAACAACAGAAGTTCTAGGTAAGAGATATTGGTGAGCATATTGCAAAGCTCTTTCCCAAGTAGCTAAGCGTATTGAAAAGTTCTTCCCTGCTAGTTCTTCCCTGCTTTGAATTCAAGAAAGAAAATAAGCTTAGGGACAATAAAATCATATGGCCATGACCTATATTATAATGAACCTTAAAGCCTCCAAGACAACATTGTTAAGCTCGTGAATCATCCCTAATAAAATCACATGTATGCTCTTCAGACTCGGGCAGCCAACAAATCAGGACCATAGAAAACATAAATTATCATCTCTTTTGCGGGCTTTAAGACTTTAAAAGGTGCACCAGGATACACCAGGAATCACTCTTGACATCCATTATGGTACAAACTGCTAAATGAAAAGAAAAAAGCAGGTCAAAGAAAATGTGTTTTGGTACGAAGGGATATAAAAAAGTAGAGCTAAGAAGAAACTTCCAAAAAAAGGCCTCGTTTTCTTTAGAATGAAACTCCCAATCAACAAGAATGCGAATATGATGGCTTGATGAGGGAAATTCTACATATAGCAGACATATATAATTTTTAAATGGTTGTCAAGAGTTGATAAAGCTTCAAATGCTGTCGTGTAACTTGTTAAATGTCTGTCTTTACCTGGCAATCATTGCAGACCAAAACAAGCATCCGGCAAAAGGAACAGCGGCAGCGTGCTGAGTAATCATCAAAAGTGGTGCTGCAAATAAGGCATTTTCCCAAAACATCTTTGTTGGTACTCCCAACTGCTATTCTATCAAAAGAAAAATGATGAGTTAGCCGAATTATATGATATCATAATGTATTAAATTACAATTCACGGCTAACAATTATCAATTCAGGGAAACTAAAATGTAAGACATGTATGGATAAATGAACGATCTAAGTCACCCATATTGAGTTATAATTCAAGTTTATCGCAAATTAAAGTAAGTCACTGAGCTCCAGTCACAGCAGATAGCATTAATCTTCACTTAAGTTATTATCCATCTGTCTAAGCAAGAACTGCTCAGTTATCTTACTACATTCCGTAGAGTGGTTTACTTCATCTCATTAGAAGAACTTTTTTATGCAGGTCACTCAAGACCATTAGTAACAGTATGGGATGGGATTAATTTATTAGCATGCTACTTTAGTCAAAATAATTGGATACAAAAAGTATCTGAATCATATTTTCCCTAACCAATAATAGTACTGTTATACTAGTATCTCATTCAGATAGAAGAATTTACAAATACAAAGATGTTACGTTGAAAGCAACTTGGAAACTAAAGGTTTGCAGCCTTGCACACATCATCTACGATAAAAGTCCTACAGGATTACAAATCCTGAACATCATGCCATTTCTTTGATAAATTAGCTTCAACACCAGTATGCCTAACACTTGCATTAAACTTATAGAATGAGCCATTTAAACGAACTATGACAAGTAATAAGATCAGCAAAAGTTCGAAAATAGAATTTAATACTCAGAAGCTGGTAAAATTAAACCCTATGATCAGGGCAATAGTTAATCTAAGGGCTCATCAAAATAAATTTAGGTCAGATTTCCCCACCAAGAAAAGTTTACCGGTGATCATATACGAAGTTTTTTCCTTTGAAAAATCCACCATCTGGAAACTGTTCTAAGTAACGCTGTATTCCGCCATACAACTGCAGTTAAACAATGTAAGTTTAGAGGAAAGTTATGAAAAAAAAATTAAGCATATGAAGGTGCTAATAGGTGACAAGATAACAAATATATGCACGTATAAAAATAAATAGTAAATTTTGATGAAGGCATACATAGAATGATCCTATAAGATCATAAATCATAAATCCAGAGTGCACATTTTACAATACACCTAAGAAATGACAGAATATAGAAATCGCACTCCCAAATGATAGTGAACGATTGCACAAATATTCATTAACCAATATGACTAGGCAAGGACATTTATCATCCTCAGTTGATATAACAACATTGCATTTACCCCAATGTCAATTTAGGTTCCCGCCTATGCAACGCTAGCTTTATGACAACACTTAAGAAGATCATTTGCTCTATATCTGTTCTCCATATTACCAATTACAAGCAGGACTTGCAAGGATGATTAGTCAAATATTAACAAAGCATATAGCAAAGAAAAACTACCAAGGAAAGAAGTAAAAAGATAAAAATGTTGAAAAGAAAAAAGTGAGGTGATAAGCAAGGCTGAACAAGAGGCCCTGCCACCGAAGTGATAGATCATATAATTAGTCCCAATTGGAGAATAATAAGTAAAAAAAATTATACAACGGTTGTTTCCCAACTTATGTAGCTGGACCTTGAGGTAAAGATACGAAAAATTGTAGAACTTTCCTAAAAAATTCATATATCAAAGAAATTTGCTGGCTTGTGAATGTCTAAAATATAAAGCTTTAATGGAATTGTAGCTTTCCCAGACGTAGAACAAAGAATGACTATGGAGTGAAAGACAACACTTCAATGCATCCTCTCTCTAGCTCACTTTATTGCTTCTCATATACCCCTTACCTTCACTAGGAAGCTGGAACCAAAGTATGAACTGGATTGGAAACGTGCAGTTACCTAGCATGTGAGCTAGATGAACTCGACAATTAACAATCTAGCAATTTTACCTTTTTTCTTATGGCTTTTCCAAGAACCATCAACTCCAATTACTGGAGACACATTAGGCCCCTAAGGTTCGTAGATGTACCTGATTTCAGGCAATCAGATCTCTGGAATTCAAACAAGGACCAGTCTCAGCCCTCAGCTTATAATGCCTGCTATGCCTTATAATGCCCATAATCTAACCTTTACTCTAGAACGTGGACAAAAGTATTCACTAGAGTAAGCATTAAGCGCCATGAAGGATCTAACCCTGAATAATACCCACTTTCTTTTGCATTTATCCGAATTCGACCATGTCTAACAACCAAATCAAAATCAGGGACATTTAAAATTCTCGATTTTGATGTCAATCCAGCTACATAGACATACTCTTTTAGCAACTTCACATAGCCATACCGATTAAGCAATTTCTCACTCGGAAAACACAAATATGTTCCTCAGCCCTAAATTCCACACAAAGCATAAGAAGAAATAAATCATCACTCTTCTCTTGATTTCCTCAATCACAGAGATGGAATGAACAAGGACATTCTTTTAGGATACATCTAATCACTCAGCAAGATGGATGAATTATTATTACCACTCGTTGCTAGGAACTTAATCTTTCATAGAAAGACTAAGAAAAGTTTCAGCCTTGGGAAATATCTCCAAAACTTCACATCAGTCCTAATCTAACACCTTGCCACCTCTTTAATCTTCAGATCAGAAAGGTGATTGTAACCTAGCTCAGCAAGATATACTCCAGGACCAATCAGCGCCCATAGGTACGAATGCTCTTCATCTACAGGGACCAATTACAAAGGAAGCATCTTAAAAGCTCAAACATTCTGAAACCAAGACCAAATGCTACTAGCGGAGCATTCTACTCCCTACTATGACTATCAAAACTATTAGATAAGCAACCATCTGAGATTTCCCTTCTACCTTTTTACTTCTCTTCGATATAGCATCATCCACTTGTTTGACCTACAGCTACATAATCATTGTCCTCCCATTACAAAGTTTCATAAGCACCTTAAATCTGAGAAGCAACAATCACTAAGCCCTTCAATCATCAATAGGGATATTGACCCTTCCATTTTCCATTGGAGCTTCTAGCAGTAATAACAAATGTTTCACTTTCCATTCCCTTAGGACTACTAATGAAGTTGAGCACTCAGTCAAATCAGAGACCTTCCAGACCATAGCACAAAACAAGGTCATATTGTATCGTATCCACGGTATTGTAAAGGTTTTCAAATTTACCAAACCGATATTACCCGTATCGTAAAGGTGTAAATAACCCACGTTTTAGGCTGTTTCAAGCTAAACTTCATGTTTTAAGCCGAAATTGGGCGATACAATAACTGCATTCGTTACTTTATTATCGTGTCCGTTACTGGAACTGCGACCCTTACCATATTTTTGCACCATGTTCCAGACTAAGCACCCAAAATATATAATAGAATATTTTTCCCCAATATGATGTTTTACCTCTAAACCAAAACTAAAGGCTTATAGCTCACTCTGCCAATACTCTAGAAGTTGAGAAAAATTCAATGAAGATAGAAGTGAAATACATATATGATTACAAGAAATGTAATTAATGGTTGAATTCTTCATGACATGGAGCATTATTTTAATCAACACGTCTCACCAAAAAAAACATGTATATTAAATTATAATACTAAACTCAATATGACCGGCATCTATGAGTCAAATCTTCATATATGGCTACCTGAAATACATTCTCAAAACCAACACCTTTTGACCTGATGTAAGCAGATGCCATCTCACACCTTATTCCTCCTGTGCAATACCTGTAGCATATATAAACAAGTTAAAAATCAGAACAGAAGAGGGTGGTGTCTGCTTAAACATTTTAAATACACAGCATGACTTTGCGCTAAGCAGGTCAAAGGAATGCTGAAACATATCACTAGATAAGACACACAGGACCTGTTAGCACAAGTGGTAATAGTCTTTCTCTCATTGGCTAAAAGAATTTGAGATAAATTTCACTGAAGAGAAGTTATAATATCTAAACCTGGAAGCAAGCAACAATACATTGAGGTGAGTGATTGCAATACTTAGTATCATTAACTACATCATGTGCCACTATCTTAGAGCACTTCAACATCATAATTCATAACAGTACCAGAGGGAAAATTCCTATTATTCGACAGCTTAGCATATCAAAATTTAGCCGGTACTCAAGTTAAGCATGGATCTAGATTGCCAGTAGATTAGCTACATGAGACCAACCACCAAAATTTCATCGAAATTTCATCGTTCAAATCTATATATAAATCTTTTTAGAGAACCTATTGATTAGTGCAATTATTTGCACTTATGTCTATCATTTTAGACTCCTTTTGGTTATTGGAGGATTATGAGTATTCTAGGCCATGTTTGCCTTGTATTGCAGTTTTATTATGTTTTAAAATAAATGTGTATTTTTTGAAGAACACTCAAAATTTGATTGTATTACTATATTGGAATAATAAGGAGATGAATGCAAAAAAGAACCCAAAACATCTCCAATGGTACTATTAAAGTCGAGTCGAGCCGACTCGACTTGGCTATCTTTTCGAAGGAAATCAGTAGTCAGACAGATCTTAAGCCGACTCGGCTTTCCTTCAATCTTTTCTAATCCTATATTAGTTAATCTTGATCGTATATCAAGATTGGAATCTATGTTATTATTTTTGGACACGAATCCTATATTAGTTAAGATGTTATTTATTCTCTTTTGTCATGATTAATGATCAGATCTATAACACCCCATTATCATGAATTCATTTTACGTTAATTAATCAATTGGATCTATAAAACTGGTATGACTATTATATCTAGCTTTAACCATTGAAATGTGAAGTCACACCAACTAAGTTTATGAAATAATTGTTAGTTAGGGTGTTGTCAACGAGTTAGCTTGGGAGTATGGAAACATAATTCTTTAGCACCATTTCGCCAAGTTGAGGTACCGGGATCGTAAGGATTGCTTAGTCCTACTTCGTACTCTAACACACACATGAGATGATATAATTACTAGCTCTATGTTTCTATTTGATTATGTATGGTGGGTTGTTATTGAAGTTCGAAATGCTATCGAACTGCCCTTTCTAAACTTAATTTTATGATGATTACATTCACATTCCAAGAGTGGTGTTGTGATTTCCTATGTTATTCAAAAGTAATGTAACCTCTAGTAACTCCTTGGTTGTGAAAATGATGTGAAGCTATGTGCTTCCTTAATAGAAGCTTAAATTCATATTTTTATCACCAAAATAATTAAGAGGTCAAGATATCTAGTAGGGGGATTCATGGGATTTTTTTTTTGTTTCTTTTTATCATGGACTTAATCATATTATGATGTAAGTCCAATGGTCTTAGTGTCTTTTGGACGTACGCTCGAATCAAGAGTATTATGGTGATTAAACACGTTTATAATAAGGACTAGTGGACATATTTTACTCTTACCTCTTATTGAATATTAAGTGGGTTTTAAAAGCTACCAAACTATCATCAATGAATCCTTGTTTTGTGTTGTATTTTGATTATGTCATTTGAATGTTGGGTTGGTTCCATCATTTTGGTTCTTGATCTCTCCTATGTGATAACCTACTTTTTTTTCTCCCTTAAGTTGTGTATACATCAAACTTATGGGCACATGACCATCATTATGTACCCCTAAATTCGTGGTCATGTTTTTAAGAGTCTAATTGTGTTTAAACCATGGTTAAACCAAAACTTTAAGTGATGAATGGCAGCTACATTATCTTTACTTGAAATTTGAATAGGGTAGTTTCTAGGTGTTTATGGTAGGCTCATCTTGCTTGCGCTTATTTGTTTGGTTGGTAGGCCGACTTGTGACTCACCCATGGTCTATGACTTTGTTTTCTTTGGCTTTTAGGTGTTTAGGTGAGTCGAGATCTGACTCACCATCAGGTTTTGAACCCTTTGGACTTAGTGTTGTATACCATCCATTTTGGTATTGGTTTGGTGTACTTAGTGGCTTGCCCACTATCCTTTAAAGGGCGTTCTACATCTCTTTTTTCCTCAATGGCTTTTCCCTACAGAGAGACACTTTAGATGTCCCTTTATTGCTTTTGGTCTCTTCTTTGAGACTTTTATTAATAAAATTTCCCAATTTTCAAAAAAAAAAAAGTAAAAGCTAGAATATAAGATTTTTTTTATGATTAAGACTACTCTTGTAGGATCAGATGGTAAAATCGTGGAATCATAGAATCGTGTTATGATCCTATCACCAATATTCTTGATCTTGGTAGAATCGTACGACCCTACCATTATTAGGATCCTACTTAAGATTTGGATCGCTTGTCTTAATTGGATCATATAGTCATAGAATCGTAGATTAGAATTGAGATTCTGATAACCATGTCTGGGATTATATTGGATGTATGATTGCGTCTGAAGTCATTTTAAATTTGGATGTACATTTAACAAACGGAATTCTGCCAACATTTCTACAAAATTTTTCTGTTTCTGGAATAATATCATTAGATTAGTTTATTTTAAATAATTATATTTAATGAATGAGTTGGGGTGTTAAATGACCCTTTTGGGCTTGGAAATTAAATGGAAGTTCTTTAAGTGTAGATTTTTATGGTTGAAATTGAAGTATTTGCAATACTAAAAAGATAAAGTGCATGATTAAATGTCTAGAGGTTAGATATATAGTTTTGATCACATTAATCTAGCATTAGAGATTTAAAAAAAGTTGCCTCTATATTATCCATGATTCTCTACTCTAGCTTTAAAATTGTAATTTTGATTTCACTACTAGAGTAGGTATTCAACTAACAAAGTCAATTGAATTGAACTCTTAGGGGGTGTTTGGCATATGGAAATGGAAATTAAGAGACTATAGTTGAGACTTGAATTGAGATTTTGAAAATAAATGTATCATGTCCTTGTTTGATAAATGATAAAAATAGATAAGAAATTAGATAAAAATTTGATTAAATTTACAAAATTGTCCTTATAACTCTTTATTTTTCTTACTTTCATTATAGGCAAAAATGTCTTTTTATAATTTACCCAAGTCTCAACTCAAATTACCACCCTATCCCAAGACTTTTTTATGGGACTTTCCCCTTCCCAAGTTTCAACTCATGTCCATGTCCCAACCTTTACCAATCTCCATTTTCATCAAACAAACAAGGAACTATCTATAATCCTACCCCAAAATTCCAATCCCCAACCTCGATTTCCTATTGCCAAACACATCCTAAGGGCACATTAGCAATTATTAATTAATATTGAGTAACCCAGAGGGCTTACTAGTAAGAATTGATTGTATGATTGTTATAGTCAAAAATGGAATAATAATCAATCTTAGATTAAGAGGAATTCCCCGTTCGACCTAATAATTATTGCAGTATTGTAAATCCTACTAGTCAAGCCTTCACTGTTATGGGAACGAGTAGTCGAAATTCTTGTTGTTTGATATATTTTAAGTTGAAATCAGTGATTTTTTTTCTCACCCTTATAATTGTTATTTTTACTGCCAGAATTAGAATAGGAAATATATATTTGATTCTTCTTTGTGATTCGACCCCTACTCTCAATACTTCCTTAGTTTTAAAAAAGAGTACAAGTTTATTTTCTACACGCTGCGGACCAATCACCATTGTGGAATGGTAACCCAAAAGATCCTCAATCTCCACTATATTTCCTAAATATACATAAAGGAATCTAATAAAGATGAAATCAACGTAAAAATTCAACATGGTGTTTAAATATTTATTAACTAAGATGAAAGTACCTCTACAACTTTTGGCATGTGATATGTGAGCTCAACTTCCTAAAATAAGATGAAATTCATTGTATCAAAGGAAAATTCATTTAACTAGAACTCTCAATAAGACACATTCTACTGAATACAAGCTTCAATATCACCTCAATGTCCTAAAAATAAACTTTTGCTTAGTAGTAGACAAGTTGGAATGTACTAAAACTAACTCTGGAAATGACAAAATGATTAAGTATTTTCGTACATAGATTTCAAGTGATATAATCTACAGTGATTTAACCCAAAGACAAAATTGGAAATCTTCTTACTCCATAAAAATCTACAAATTCTTAGGTAAAAGCTTGGAAGATAGAAGTATAATCTTCTTGAATCCAATAGTCTAAGTGAAAGCAAAGTTGATTGTCAAAAGATTATTTAAGGTATTTTAGGTCTACGATCCACAGACAAATGAGCACAACATGATTTAGATAGAGGACAAGTGTTCAGGGCGCAGGCATAATGCCTTTTTAACATTCACCATTGTTCAATTAAAGTGAAGCACAAACCACAAACTTACATGAGTACGCATTTGTCACGCAGCTTTTCAGCATTACTGTCAATCCAGGCTGGTAAATCACTATATTGTCGTGTAGATGGATCCAAAGTCTCAACTTCTAGAGATTCAAATCTCCCTATTCTTGTCTCATACAAGTTCCTTGCATCCAGAAGAACAAGCTTTTTAAAGTCGATAGGTAACTCCTCTTTCAAAAGTTGTCCTTCCAAACATAACAAATTTTAGTAAATGATAATCAAGTATCAATCAAGATAATTTTTAAATCACTCCTAATTATAAAGCAAAAAAGCCAACCTATTTCCAGCACTCCAAGATTACAACAAGTAAGGCATATACAAAGTCTTAATAAGGTGTATTTCGTTCATGAAATACTTCTCATCTTTAGATGGAAAGTCTAATAAGGTGTAAGAAAATCATCAACAATTTAAACATAATTATTATGCCTGGTCTATTCTTAAAACATTTAAAACCAGAAATATTTATCCCAATCTTCCAAAAAAGTACATAGTTTAGCTATCTTTTTTAGAAACTAGGTAAGGTTTGGTATAAAATAATATATTTCACATGGAAATCACAAAGGTACCAACAGTTAAACTATAAAGGATGTGGAAAATACATCATAACAACATGAAACTAAATTTTCTGCCCAATCTATTGCATCCACCCCGGACATACCAGTTCCATACATTTTTGGTCGGAATTCAACAATGTTACTATCACCAAGGAAGTTAGGTAACTAACATATACTCATTTGAAATTTGAATTTCGATGACAAGGCATAAAAGTAAGCGGCTACAATCAAAACATTGACAAATTAGGCTTTTCACTATTCAGTCTCATGAGTCTTGCTACCAATATGCAAATCGATGTAGTATCAATAGTGACTTGTTTAAAATTTACAAAACTTACAATTACGATTTACAAGGACACCTAATTAATTAAATACAACAACAATGAATAATTCAACACATGATTTTACACTTTATGTTCCTTTTTGTTCTTTTGGTGCAAATCGAATCTAAACTTAAAACTCAAATAGCTTTATTCATGTGTTTGAATGAATTGACTACGACTAAATGGAATTAAAGAAAACAAGTTGGGAACATTGAGGACAAAGATGAATGATGCAATCAATGAACTAGGAAAAATTTTGCAATTACATGAAATGAAATGAGCAATAAACAAATTTACAAGGTTTACTAATTAATGACTACGTCCTCATTTAGGCTAGTGTTTGAATATGTGTTTAAAAGGACAAAGCATAAAGGAATTGCAATGGTGAAACAACTAAGAGGGTTGGTAAGAGAATGGAGAGAGTATTCTAGAGGCTATGTGTATGTATGTCAATGGTTTAGAATACACTATCTGATGCTAAGCATGACCCCTTTATAGGACAGCAAAGGATACAAAAGTCTAAGGCATTTTGGGAAGCAAGCTTTGGGGCTCTATTGTGCTCGATCAAGCCTTGCTTCACAAGGCTGCTATTTCAATATTTCTTTCACAATCTTTCAAGCTACATCAAGTCCCCAAGCTAGCGCCAAAATGGAATCACTTTACTTTAGCATTCTTTCCACCATAGCTAACCTTACTGAACCAACCATTGCATGCCATAAAACTCCACGTTAATGGAGACAAACTTCTTTTGTCATTGCCAAAGCATTAGGTTAATTTATCCAAGACATAACATTGGAATTAATCTCTTCCTCCCATATCCCATGTCTCCAACTAGAAGTGCCCAAAAGACTTGGCTAAACTAAGTCAAACATTAGGTGAACCAAGTCACCAATTACAACAATGAAAATTTGTTATTCAGAAAATATATATTTTGAGGAACTATCAAGAGTCTACATGAACATGTTTCCTTATAGATTGGGGAGATATACATGGTCAAAATTTGGTTCTAAAATCAATAATATTCCAGAGTTTATAAATTCCAAAAACAAATAAATAAACTAGAACATTCCTTGAAAAGAAACAAAATTATACCAGAATTCTGAAGAACGGAATGAAATTCAAGAGCAGAGAGATGCTTTCCAGCATTCGATATCGAAGGAGTTTTCACCAACGGATTACACGAAAGAGTAACCAACTCCTTAACAATTCGTATTGAAAGGGAAGTAAAACCGCACTCTTTCGCAACATCCATACTCAATGGCTCATCGCAGGAAGCAAGCTTAAAATCAGTACCTTCAAAGAAGTCTCCATATTTGTTCAGGAGTTCCGAGATGTGATTGTGAAGGTGTGAGATTTTTCCTCCGATTGTGACATTAACACCTTGAGGAGCGAGTCGAACTCGACCGAGTAGGTTGAGTGAGGAACAGTTTGACTCGTAGAAAGTGGAGAGTTCATCTAGGTTTTCAATTAGAGAAGAGGTGTAGTTGTAGTATAGTAGAACTCCATCCTTTTGTGTTTGTCCAGTGTCCGTCATTGAAGAATCTAATGGGATGGCTGCCGCCATGATGGAAAGCTCGGAAGCGAGAAATATGTTGGGAGTACTGGTATTGATTTTGTACCAGAGTGAAGAAATGGAGCAGCGATAGAACTTTTCAAATGTAATCCGAACCGAAAATCCAAACCGAAACTGAAGCTATCCGACCCGAAATGTGTTTTTTTTAAAAAAAATTTATCGAATCGATATCACACAAATTGAAAGTTGCACCCGAATCGATTAAAAATCGAAATGGAAAAATTGAACCCAAACTGCAACTGATTTTTATAACCTACATATAACCATTAACCGAGATAACCTGAACCTAATAGTGACCGAACAGAGTCATATCCGACCCAAATAATGCTCGAAATCGAATTCGGTCCGGCTAAAACTGATTTAACCCAACCAATTTTTAATCGAACGACTATAAACCTGAACCAATTTTTAACATAGAAGTATGATCGACTAATATTCAATCATCTTATTAGTTAAATTAATAAAGTGATATATATTTCATGAATTAAATACATGGTTTCATAAATTTAGTGGTAATAATTAATGGTCGATGTTTATTAAACTATTTTTAATCAAATTAGATGAAAAATCATACAACTTTAATTTTAATTTATATTCAAACAAGTAAAAGTAACAAAATAATAATCAATAATTGATTTGCATTTTAACTATTTTTTTTCCCTTTAAGTAAAGAAAATCTTGTTATCAATTAAATAATAATTAGCAACTTAATCTGATATTGTCAATAGTAATTAATAAGTCGTTTACTTGAAAAATACATGAACCCAATCTGTAACCGATATAACCGAACCAATTATTAACCGATGAAAACTCGATTCGAACTTCAACTGATACTGAACTGATACAAACCCGATGGCTCAAATAAATGATCTTCAACCGAACCGTGACTAACCGACCCGACCCGAGTGTGACCCATTGCAACGCTAATCCGAAAAATAACCAATCTGAAATTCAACCGAATCGAATGACACCTGTCCAAAACCGCCCCGATCAACCAAATAAACACCTCTAGGCACTGACCCAACATTTTTAAGGACGATCACAAGACTTATACGAAAATTTCTTTTTAAAGAAAAATTAACATTAATAATTACACCAATTTTTAATAGGCTTGTCCTAAGATTAGGTCGTTCTTGATAATTTCCCCATTTCCTTATGTTATATTTGATCACTTTTAAAAGTTTATGTGATCACTTTTTTTTAGGGCTTATGTGATCACTTTGAAGGACCAATGTGATCATTTTTATTTGATATGTGATCACTTTTTAAGCTTATGCAGTTTATGTGATCACTTTTAAAGAATATGTGATCATTTCTAAGGTTTATGATTGTGTTTTGCGGTGGTGGTGGACTTGAAAATTAACAATGATCACATATGCCTTAAAGGTGATCACATATGCCTTAAAAGTAATCACATAAATCTTAAAAGTGATCACATATACTTTAATAGTAATAACTTGTAATAGTCAAAGTGATCACATAAGACTTAAAATTGATCGCATATGCTTTAAAAGTAACCACTTGCTTTAAAAGTGATCACACAGTAAATTAAAAATGATCACATAGGCCTTAAAACTGATAGCATAGGTTTTAAAAGTAATCAAATCTGCCAAATGATCACATAGGCTTTAGAAGTAATCACTTATAATAGTAAAAAGTGATCACATATGCTTTAAAAATGATCAAATAAGCCTTAAATGTGATCACATAATAATCACATAAGCATTAAAACTACTCACATATGTGTGTGGACTGGTCATAATTTTAGGACACTTGCAAACAAGAATTCCTCTAATAATTAAATTTGTTGGCCCTTTTAGGTTTTAATGATGACTACACTCAATATAAACAACTGTATTTTAGAGATTGTGTGCAGGTCGATATCCAGTCTTGATAAAGATCGTTCATAGTGCCTATGACTTGGTCTATGAACTTTGTACATGTCAAAAATATCAAAGAAAGTTAGATAAGAAAGATCGTTGTAGGAAGCCAAATGTAGACAGGGGGTCGACTGTTCCTAAGTTGATAATCTAACGATACTTGTCGATGAGTGGAGACAGTGCCCTGTTTCCAAGACTCAAGTCTGGAAGAATCAACGTTAGCTGAAAATTCTGTAGAAAATATTTTTCTGATTTTTAAGTTGATGTATGGTTGAGATTAATTTGTTGCGTTATTGATTTGATAAGTTAGTTGGCTTAAGGTTTTTATAACTATTTTTAAATAACCGACACTTTTTCAAAAAAAGAGGTGGAGATAACTTCTCCTAATTTTTCTCCACATAAATAGACTTGAATTATTGGTTTTAATTAAGAAAAACTAACTTGCCTAATTTAGACATTAAAACCGTAGCTTTATTTCTTGCAACACAAGTTCCACTTACTCTTCCTTAATTTTATGATTAAGGATGTAGTGGGCAGTTATTTTTTTCACAAAGCTACGTGAAGCTCCTACATAAAAGAAAGTTTTTTTTAACCAGTTATTCATGCATGAGTATTGAAAAAAATAACAAGAAATATTCTTTGCTAAAAATTATCAATTAACATAAAAATATTTCTTGTGCAACTCATTAATTTTTTTTCCTTAGGTTTTTGGCCTTTGTAAAAGGGTTTTTGAGAGAATTCTTGTAATTAGACTTGGGGAAGTCTAGGGGAGAAGAGAGAAGCTTCGTGTGAAGAACCAGAAAGAGAAAGAGAAAGAGAAACAGAAGTTGGCCTAGTTTTGTTTATTTACTTGTTTTATGAAGTTGGCCTCAGGTATGGTACAATTCCTTGGCTCTTGTTTAGTGTCTTGGTGTTCCAAGAAACAAAACACCGTTGCATTATCCACCGCTGAAACAGAATATGTGGCAGCAATAGCTTGCTATTCCCAAATGCTTTGGATCAAACAACAGCTAAGAGACTTTGGTATTAAGTTTGATTATGTTCCTATTTGTTGTGATAATACTAGTGCCATATGCATGTCTAAAGATCTCGTGCATCATTCTAGGGTTAAACATATTCATATAAGACATCACTTTCTTAAGGATAATGTGGAAAATAAAAATATATCAGTTAAACATGTCAATACTAATGAGCAAATAGCTGATATAAATGACTAAACCTCTTCTAAGGGAACAATATGAAAAGATGAGGCTAAAACTTGGAATTATCAAGCTCCATTAAAGTTTGTGACAGAGATTTCCCTTAAAGCAAAACAAAAATTGGAAAGGTTGATTCATCCAAAAAAATCCTAATTGAGAAATTAATCATTGAAAGGTTCAGGTATGCAGTTATTTAAAGTATATGCTATGGATGCTTTCTTTGATGCATGTTTAATTGATCAGACCAAAGCAACATTTGTTTGTTTCATGTGTTATAGTCCTCATATTAAAAAATAATAAAAAAAATGAGGACACGTTCTATTCTTATTTTCATTTTTATTTTCAAAATTCCCAGCATCATTATATTTTGAAAAACGACTAGCACAAATATTCATGTACTTAAGTGGGTCAACATAAAATATTTAATATGGGTAGTCGGATCATCACCAAGTAAACTGTTTCGAAAAACCGTTATTAACTTCTTATTCTATGAACCTACCCACTAACTTTTCATCATCTACTTTTGTTCACACTTTTAATTAAGTGAATGAACAAATTAATCTCTTGAGTAACCACCCATGAAACCGTCCATACACCCTTATAAAAGGTAACCTCTCACTTCCACTACCTCATGTCACATCACTCAATCACACACTAAACCCTCACATCACTTTACTACTCCCTAAACTACTCATTACTTACTCCTTCCAAACCGTCAACCCCATTTACTCACCATAACACTCCTTCTTCTCCCTCTTTAATCCAACCATAAAAACACCCAAAACTCCAAAATCAACCAAGAAATCAAGCAAAAAGAACTCTAAACCAACTGTACCAAAACCGCTTAAAGGCATTCACCCATCTCCTTTAATCACTGCACCATCATCATCTTCTTCTTCACCAAAACATTTTGATCAATCAAGTTCCTCCACCATGCAAGTCGGTTCTAAACGTCCAAACACAACCCCTAAAGGAAGAGGCTCATCATCTAGGCCTTCAAAGAAGAGTAAGAACGTAGATCCTGACAGTTCGGATGAAGTTGCAAAAGAGATTTTTGTTGGTTTTGGGCTTGAAAAATATTGGTATGACTCTAATCCTTTTCCACAACTTTAGCCATACTAAAAAACCAGAATTGGGAAATACTCATGTCTGATTATTATTGCATTCCAATTTACCCTAATTTAATGCGAGAATTTATTTCTAATTTCTCTATTGACAATGGCGTTTGTTCAAGTGTTGTCAAGGACAATAAGATTGACTTTATTTACTTTTATTTTTAGGTTCATTTATAAATATTAAGTTTTAAAAATATTAAGTCTTATGTTTATTGCTTATGTTTTTATGATTATGATTATTTGAGTAATATGTTTTATTATAAGGTGCTTAGTAAATTCTATTGTGATGATTTAATTTGCTAATTTTTATATAGAGTAACTTTAATCTCTGGCTTACTCTATGACAATAGATTTACTCTATTTAGTTTAAGTATGTTGATAAGTTTGTCATCGTCAAAAAGGAGAAATTTGTTGGCCCTTTTAGGTTTTGATGATGACTACATTTAATATAAACAACTGTATTTTAGAGATTGTGTGCAAGTCGATATCCAGTCTTGATAAAGATCGTTGATAATGCCTACGGCTTGGTCTATGGACTTTGTACATGTCAAAAATATCCAAGAAAGTTAGAAAGGAAGATCGCTGTAGGAAGTCAAATGTAGACAGGAGGTCTACTGTTCCTAAGTTGATAATTTAACAATACTTGTCGATGAGTGGAGACAGTACCCTGTTCCCAAGACTCAAGTCTGAGAGAATTAACGTCAGCTGAAAATTCTGTAGAAAATATTTTTCTGATTTTTTAGTTGATGTATGGGTGAGATTAATTTGTTGCATCAATAATTTGATAAGTTAGTTGGCTTAAGGTTTTTTAACTACTTTTAAATAATCAACACTTTTTCAAAAAAAAAGGTGGAGATAACTCCTCCTAATTTTTCTCCAAATAAATAGACTTGAATTATTGGTTTTAATTAAGAAAAACTAACTTGCCTAATTTAGAAATTAAAACCGTAGCTTTATTTCTTGCAACACAAGTTCCAATTACTCTTCCTTAATTTTAAGATTAAGTATGTAGTGGGTAGTTATTTTTCTCACAAAGTTATGTGAAGTTCCTATATAGAAGGAAGTTATTTTTAACCGGTTATTCATGCGTGAGTATTGAAAAAAATAACAAGAAATAACAAGGAAGTTATTTGTGGTTGTTTCGTGTTCTTTTCATGATCATTTGTAGTTTTTGTCTGTGTCATTAATCAAAGCTTCCGCACAACATTAATCCTTGCATAACCAAGTCCTTAATCAGCCCCGGTTTCGCATCAAAATCAAGTTTGAGCTACTTTATGCGCAAAAGTGTCAAAAACGGTTAAAAACGCATAAAATCGCAACTTAACACGTAATTTCCAGCATATGACTATGATTTTAAATTCTAACCACTTCAACAAAATAATATATACCAAATAGTGTTGTGTGCCAAGTTTCGTGCATAACAAACCAAGTTTGAGCTACTTTACGCGCGAAATTTACAAAAACGCTTAAAAACGCTTAAAATCGCAACTTAACATGTAATTTCTAGCATATGACTATAATTTTCAATTCTAACCACTTCAACACAATAACATATACCTAATAGTGTTGTGTGCCAAGTTTCGTGCAAAACAAACCATGTTTGAGCTACTTTATGCGCAAAAGTGCCAAAAACGATTAAAAACGCATAAAATCGCAACTTAACACGTAATTTCTAGCATATGACTATGATTTTCAATTCTACCCAGTTCAAAACAATAATATATACCAAATAGTGTTGTGTGCCAAGTTTCGTGCATAACAAACCAAGTTTGAGCTACTTTACGCGCGAAATTGACAAAAACGCTTAAAAACGTATAAAATCGAATTTGTGTACCTTTATTGCTGTCCATTTTGGAAATGTGGCTCTGTATGTAGATCCCAGTTGTCCACGCACTTTTTTCATTGTGCTGAAACGCATGGGAAAAGTAATACTATTTATATATATATATATATATATATATATATATATATATATATATATATATATATATATATATATATATATATATATATATATATATATATATATATATATATATATATATATATATATATATATATATATATATATATATATATATATATATATATATATATATATATATATATATATATATATATATATATATATATATATATAAGAAAATTTATTTATATATTATTTTGTTGGTATTTCGGTCATTAAAACAATTAAACAACAATGCCTAACTTGTAAGATAATGAACATCACCTCATGTAGACATGAAAAAGAGCTACGTTCAGCATCTCTCCTCTCAAAAATTGCCCGATGTCACTAGGACCAATAATTACAAACGGGCTCTCTAAAAAGTAGTATTGCTCATTCAGCAGGTTCAGAATGAGTGGGTCCTCCTCACTTATGCGAGATGCACAATAATGCAGCCATTTGCAATCTTGAGAGAGATCTTTTAGCTCCTCATCAGTCAAAATTGGAGTGCTTGGCATTGACTTTGACCTAGTCGACACCTTTGCTGAGGAACCGACCTCTCTCCAAGATCCCTTTGGACTCTTTTGCTATTTCAATTTTATACAATTAAATTAGTGCATGCAATTAAAAAAATAAAAAAAATGGTACAAATGATTCTTACCATGTTAGTGAATCGGACCCAAGCATATGGCCATGTGATGAAACTACCTAGAGCGTGTGAGAGTTTCTCAAGGCTCCATGCTGGCATTGGAACCGGGAGTGAAAAATCTTCAAACCCCTTTACAATAGTTTCCACGGCTACACTGATGTGGCCACTTGTAACATGCATTGAATGCACTGTTTGGCCCTCTTTGTTTGGCTGGGCCACACCATATGCAACCACAGTTAAGTCGTCATCACTAGCAACACCTAACTGAGGCAGCAAAAGAGAACAAGGAGTCGCCTCCTTAAAATTGTGTCGTTTAGTATAATAAGCATCATAATAAAATATTAAAACGCATTGCAATTTAAATTAATAAGTGCTTATATATTTAAAAACTATGTACCTGTAGCACTAGCTCTGGAGTTGGCTCCGGATTTTGAGTAACGAAGTTTATGTTCTCCGGTGTGGGGTTTTCCCCTTCAGGGGTATTAGTAATGAGCTGGGGTGCTACGGGGGTAATGGGCTCGGGTGTTGGCTTGACCAAAGCGTTAGGATCCCCATGTTGACTTTCTTGATCCTCGACAATCAGGTTTGCCAAGTCAACAATGGGTGCTCCCATCTTCTGCAACACGGCGGCCAGCTTGGCGAGAACGTCCTTCGTAATCTCTGCTCGGAGGGTTGCTACTTCATCCCGCAGCGCCGTTCGGGATTGAGTAGCAACACAATCTTTGCCGAATGCCTTCTGTAACCCCACACAGACGCCTCATTTTCTGACTACCAGTCCACTGTGGTCTTTCCCTAAGACCATATGCAATGCGTCAACATTGCCTCTTGGGGTGAACTCCCCCGTAGCTTCTTTTTCCTTCCAGCCCCTCTGTTCAAATAAAAAGTGACATATATAGCAATTAGTATAGGTACATCAAAGCCAAAGAATACAAAACAAATCACGCACAGCATTTCAAAACTCACCACAGCATCAGCAACCTTCTTCGTTCCCGGATCATTAATGGTAAATTTACCACTTGCATCTCGGGAATGAAGCCCGCAATACCAATCACGCACCCGATCTCCAGCAGGAGTATTCACGGATGCGGAGGTAGTCGTAGATGAGGGTGTGGATGAACTTTGATTGCGGTATAAACCCGCATCCACCCACTATTTTCGGACCTCATCGTAGGTTTTCTGGCCCAAGCGATGGTAAAACTTCCTTTTGCTTGCAGAATCAGAAGCTTAACCACGCTTTTCCTAATTAATCAATAGAAATCGAATGTCATGTATTAGTTTAATGACTGAATCAAAAGAAGTAAATTCAAATTGGTAAACTATAATATAATATGAAATACTTACAACTTCTATGGGAGTTGTTCTTTTGGCAACAAAGGCCTCCCTATCCCTCTTCGATATGTGACCCCATATTTCGTAGGGCATCTTCGAAGGTGATTGCTCTCCACCTTCGTTTCCCGTTTTGACCTTTTTGGTCGTACGGGCACGCCTCTTCGTAATCCAGCCAGTTACTAGCTTGGATTTGAAATCTCTGAATCTTTCAGCAACAGCTGAAAGAAACACATTCTTCTTGTCCT
The DNA here is from genome assembly GCF_026212465.1 of Amaranthus tricolor. NCBI lineage: Eukaryota > Viridiplantae > Streptophyta > Magnoliopsida > Caryophyllales > Amaranthaceae > Amaranthus > Amaranthus tricolor. Next base: position 17,140,328 of record NC_080053.1, read on the forward strand.
CATCGCTCTCGATGTGGAAAATATTCTACAAAAAAAGTTATATTTATTACTGTCAATCAAATTAATTTTAAAATGAAACTAAATGAGTAAAAATAGTAAAGTTGCTTACCACAGTATCATTCCATAGAGAGTTCTTCAAACCCTCTGGAACCTCGTTCCATGTGTGCAATATGGAAAGCTTGCGGATACATAGACCCACTTGTTTTCCATATTGCCTACGCCATTTTCCGCAGGGTTGACCCAATGCATTGTATTCCAAATGCATGGGTTCTGTGACTTTGAGGTTTTTCGTAGGACCTCGCCCTTTTCTTTTCTTATTGGTAGTGGGAGCATCCATTGGTGGGGCGTCTTCAGTCTCAAAATCATTGTCAATCGGTGGAGCATCTTTAGCCATACGCTCATATCTCACAATTTGGTCATCTTCGCTGTCATAACTACGATGCTCATTATCCGAGGTCTCAATCTTGGGGACAATTTCGTCTCTAAATAAATGGATTGTATATCAGTACCTGAAAGAGTATGAATAGAAATATATTAGAACATAAGCTAAGTAATATGACTATGATTTACAATTCTAATACGTTCAACACAATAATATATAACAAACAGTGTTATGTGCAAAGTTTCATGCAAAACAAACCAAGTGCCAAAAAAACTTTTAAAAGCTTTAAATTCATACCTTGTGAATCACTTAATTCAAATGTATTCCTTCCGTGTGATCTATACGCATATAACCAACATCTACATCATCTACATTATCTTGATCCACTGATTTTGGATTGATAAAGGGAGGGGAGTCTTCCAAAGCATCATATTCTTCCTCATCCTCAACATCACCTATACCAAGGATACTTCTTTTCCCGGTACAACAATAGACCATTTTTTATCAGAAGGGTCTACAATGTAGAATACTTGCTTGGCTTGTGTGGCTAGTATGAATGGCTCCTCACTATCACGCAAACGAGCTAAGTCTACAAGAGTGAATCCACAAGGGTCGTCATTTTTTATGCATCGTCGATTATTATCTACCCACTTACATTTGAAAAGACCAATATTGAAAGTAAAGTAGTCAAGCTCCCATATTTCATGTACCTGCCCGTAGTATACCAATTTAGCATCAACCGGCGCTTGATCCTTCGCACTCGCGTAAAATGTAGATGACGCCAAAATAGAAACCCCACTATTCTGTAGATACGATGACTTCTTGTCTTGACCCTCAGTCCAAAATGTAAAGCCATTGACAACGTAACCCTCATATTTGTTGACATCATCACGAGGACCAACAGCTAACCACTTAACAATTTCAGATACACCCTTGAGTTCTTCGCATATTACTCGATTATGAAACCAATTAATAAACGTCTTGTTATGCAACTGCATCAATGCCCTATCCCCTTTAGAAGGATGTTTTGCGCGCAATATATCAAAATGCTCACTCAAAAAAGGATGAACTTCCGGAATATGATGCAACACATACAAGTGTGCTTGTAGAAGGCTTTCTCGAGGAGGTGTTATCGATTTGGAGCCAATTGTTCCTTTTCCCTTAAGCCTTCCTTCATGTCTAGAGGTGGGAAGTCCAATAGGCTTTGCCATGGCCAAATACTCGGCTATAAAGTTACTAATCTCATCGCTCACAGTGCCTTGAATCATACTCCCCTCGAGTTGTGCTGGATTCCTCACCTTGTTTTGTAAAACACCCATGTGTTTTTCAAAAGGATAACACCACCTTAAAAAAAACTGGACCCAAAAGCTTGATCTCACGAACGAGACTGACAATAAGATGAACCATAATGTCAAAGAAAGAAGGTGGAAAATACATCTCAAACTTGCATAAAGTTACAATCACGTCGAGTTGAACTGCATCAAGTTTAAAGGGATCAAGAACTTTACTACAAATTGTGTTGAAGAACGAACATAGCTCGGTAATAGCATATCTCACATGTTTTGGCAATATTCCACGGATTGCAATTGGTAAGAACACTTGCATCATTACATGGCAATCGTGAGATTTCATGCTTCCCAACTTCAGCTCACCATTTAGGCTCACAAATCTCTTCATGTTGGATGAGTACCCAGACGGAGCCTTAATGCCATACAAACACTCACAAAATGTCCGCTTCTCTGCATTGGACAATGTGTAGCAAGCTGGAGGAAAATAAACTTTGTCATTACTCATCTTCTTCTTACTGCCACCAACTTCATCAGCTCTATTTCTTTTCTTACTCACCTTAACATGTGCCCACAACTCCGGACGAAGACCCTTACATTCAAACAAATCTCGCATGGCCCTAACATCCTTTGTCTTACCCGGAATGTTCATTAGAGTCCCGAGTATGGCATCGCATACATTTTTATCTATATGCATAACGTCAAGACAATGCCTAACCTGTAGATCTCTCCAATATAGAAGCTTCCAAAAGATTCATTCTTTTTTCCATAATCGGTCTTCACCCCCTTGCACTTGCCCCGTTTTACCAAATACAGTCTCAACTCCCTTAACCTGTTCATAAACCTCATAACCGGTCAACGGTCGACGAGCTACATGGTCCTCAACCTCCCCGTTGAATAACTTCTTCTTACGATATTGGTGGTCTTGTGGGAGGAACTTTCGATGGTGCATGAATACGTGTTTGCACTTAGGAATCCACGTGGATTCCATGTCATCGATACATATTGGGCATGCTTTCTTCCCTTTGTTCTTATACCCCGATAAGTTGCCATATGCCGGAAAATCATTAACGGTGCAGAAAAGCATTGCACGCAAGGTGAACTCCTCATTAGCATATGCATCAAACACTGAAATGCCTTCATCCCACATCTTTCTCAAATCGTCAATGAGAGGTGCAAGATACACATCTATGTCATTGCCAGGTTGTTTAGGACCCGAGATAAGAAGCGAAAGCATTATGTACTTACGCTTCATACACAACCAAGGTGGCAAATTATAGATCACTAAAAGTACCGGCCAAGTACTATGTTGAGAACTAAGATTGCCTGGGTTCATTCCATCCGTACACAGTCCGAGCCTTAAATTACGAACCTCATCCCCAAAAGTCTTATGCAATCTATCAATACTCTTCCACTCCGGAGAATCAGATGAATGTGTGAGCAAGTGACCTTTCTTCACTCTATCTGCATGCCACCTCAAATTTAACGCATCTTTCTTTATAGAAAACAAGCGATTGAATCTAGGTATTATTGGAAGATACCACAATACCTTAGTCGGGGGCCCTTTAGCATCCCGAGCCCCTTTACGCTTGTAGCGCAATAACCCACACCTAGGACACTCTTCTAAGTTCTCGTTTTCATTCCGATACAGCACACAATCATTCGGACACGCATAAATCTTCTGGTACTCTAAGCCGAAAGGACACATGAGCTTTTTGGCATAATATATCGACTTTGGAAATTTATTTCCCTCAGGAAGCATCTCACCTAACACTTCTAATAACATTGTGAAACTAGCGTCACTTCAATTGAACTTTGACTTAATGTTGAAAATTGTCAACACTGCTGTTAGTTTGGTGAACTTTGTACATCCAGGGTACAAAGGCTTTTGAGAAGCCTCTGTCAACAAGTCAAAAACACGAGGACGTTTTCCTAACTCATCCTCGACTCTCTCCATCATCTCATCAACACGATCCACATCCTCATCAACATTCTCTTCATCTGTCTCATACCCATCAACATGATCTACTACATCCTCATTGACATCGGCCACATTATTGACGTCCTCAACAACACTTTTCTCTTTGTAAACTCCCTCCTCACCATGCCAAACCCAAACATGATATTCAGGCCTAAACCCACGTTGAAGTATGTGCTCCCTAAGGATATCAACACTATCTACCTTTGATACATTGCCATAACTGACACATGGGCAATAAAAACCAACTCCCCCCGTCCTAACTTGATGTTCAACCGCAATACTACAAAATTTTAATACGCCATCAATAAATTTCGACGATTCAATGCTTCCATACATTCAAGAATGATCTTTTGTCATCCTAATTAGTGTGATTAATTGATTCAAAACAAAATTAATACACAACTTTTAAACATATATAATTATTTCTAACAAACATATTTAACCCTAAAAATATATAATTTGAATAATTAACGTTGTATAACCTTAGAAATATAACATTTAAAATATAAATAATAAAATTAAATCATTTAACATTAGAAATATAAGTATTCTAATTCTAATAATTAAAGACAAGTATAACAACAAACCACATTTCTAATAAAATATGCAAATAATTAACAAACCATACAAACCACATTCACAAATAATTACTAAATATGCAAATAATTAATTAACAAACCACATTTGCTGCGTTTGAAGTTAATACGATAATGGAAAGAAGGAGAATGGAACGAAGGGTTTTTGCGTTTGAAGTCTGAAATGGAACGAAGGAGAGTGAAGGAATTACTATTGTTCGTTTGTGCGTTTGAAGTTAATGAACGAAGGAGCGAGAATGGAACGAAGGTTTGTGCGTCTGGAATGGAGTGAAGGAATGAAGGAGAGAACAGAAGCTTAAGAGTTTC
>NC_080053.1:17149878-17242378 GCF_026212465.1 Amaranthus tricolor
AATTGAAAATGAACTTCTCTTCTCTCACTTCCTTTCCTTATTAAAAAAACAAAGGATCTCTCTAAAAATTGTAAGTTACTATACTTTAGAAAGGGTGGTTGAATAACTGAATGTTTTAGGAGTCTTGACAAGATTCTTTAGGTATCCCAATCAGACACTATAATTATTTTTGAGGTTTTTGTGTTTGTTTTTAAGAAACTAATTAGAGGTGTTCATTCAGGTCATTGGGTTTAATTCTAGTCATGTATTTCAGATCGGTTCAAAATCTGGTTTTGAGTCCATATTGATTTTACATAATTTTAAATTCATTTTGAAGTCTGGTCAAGTCGGAATCTGTTACAAGGTCGGGTAAATATTAGGTTATTGGGTCTGCTTTAAACAGCTCTAAAACTGATAAACTAGTTGATATAAAATAAAGACAAAAATAAATTGGGACAAAACAAAATATGTAAGAAGTTCAATCCTCAAAAGGATCTACGTCTCCAACTTTGGCTTTCTCTCGAACCCTTATGATTTATAAAATCAAATCTTTTTATTACTCTTAGACCGGTGAGGAACAACAACCTAAGAAATGTAGCAGCACAAACACACACTATGACTCAGACTACTGCACAAGATAGGACTCCACCCTTGACCAATACCACCAAAGACAGAAACCCCAGAGACTTGAAGGGGGTAGTTTGTTTCAAATGCCATGGGCATGATCACATAAAGAGTGAGTATCCCAATGCAAGGGCCTTCACTGTGCAAGAGTGGACAGAAATCAGTGAAGAAGGCAAACCTAGAACCATATTGGTCAGCAAAAATGGGAAGGAAGAGGTGATTTGGCCTTCCACATCAAGGGAAGATCCTGATGGTTCATACTTTGTGAATGATGAAGGGGTTTTAGAGACCTTTGAGAGCACTGAGGAAAGTGAGGAAGAAGAGGACAGAGAGGTAGTCTACCTTGAACAGGAAATGCAAAACCTTCTGATCAGAAGGAACTTCCATGCTACCCTAAAGATCAAGCCAAATTACCAAAGGGAAAACATTTTTCAAACTAAGTGTAAAATTAAGGGCAAAGTTTGTGACTTAATCATAGATGGGGGTAGTGAGACCAATTGTGTTAGTAAGGATTTGGTTCAGGCCCTAGACTTAGAAACTAAACCACATCCACACCCTTATAAACTGAAGTGGTTAGATAGTAAAGCTAGTGGTTATGTGAAGAAGAGATGCTTGGTTCAATTTGCTATAGGATCATGCAAGGATAGGTGCTTTGTGATGTGCTAGATATGACTGCCTATCATGTACTCTTAGGTAGACACTGGCCACATGACAGAAAGACCCTACATGATGGCTACACAATGTTTATACCCTGAGACATGAAGGGAAGCATAAGGACCTTATGCCCCTGCCACCTCACAGAACCTTACCTCCACAAAAACCAGTAGGCAGTGTGTCTTTGATGAGCAGGAAGGTAAGAATTAAGGAAATCAGGAGAGAAGGAAAAGCCTTTCTATTGTTTAGCAAGGAAGTCAAGCAAGAGGATAACATTCTAGATGCTAGGATCACTAGTCTATTAGAACAGTTTGCTGATGTTTTTCCTGCAGAATTACCAATAGGACTACCCCCAATAAGGGGTATTGAATACCAAATTGACCTCATACCAGGGGATGCACTTCCCAATAAACCTGCATATAAAGCCAGCCCTGAGGAAACAAAGGAATTGCAAAGGCAAATCCAGGAGCTGATGGATAAAGGATATGTTAGAGAGAGTATGAGCCTATGTGCTGTTCCAACCTTACTTGTACCAAAAAAAGATGGAACTTAGAAGATGTGTGTAGATAGCAGGAGTGTGAATAATATTACCATCAAATACAGATTCCCCATACCTAGAATAGATGATATGTTGGATGAATTATCAGGGTCTCAATGGTTTAGTAAGATAGATCTAAGGAGTGGGTATCATCAAATAAGGATGAGGGAAGAGGATGAGTGGAAGACAGCTTTTAAAACTAAGTATGGCTTATATGAGTGGATGGTTATGCCATTTCGATTAACTGGAGCCCCTAGTACCTTCATGAGACTAATGAATGAGGTTTTAAGACCATTCCTAGGGAAGTTTATAGTGGTATACCTTAATGACATCCTTGTGTACAGTAGGGATGTAGGAGGTCACCTTAACCATTTAGAGCAGCTGTTTAGAGTCCTTAGGGAATAAAGACTGTTTGGGAAGCTAGAGAAATGCTCCTTCTTAATGACAGAAGTAATTTTCTGGGGTTTGTTGTGGGCAGACAGGAAGTGAAAGTAGATCCCCCAAAGGGAGAAGCCATTAAAACTTGGCCAGTACCCACTAATATCACCCAAGTAAGGTCTTTTCATGGCCTATCATCCTTCTACAGGAGGTTTGTAAAGAACTTTAGCAGCATTATGGCCCCAATAATAGACTACACAAAGGGAAATACCTTCAGATGGACCAAAGAAGCACAACAAGCCTTTGAGTGTATCAAAGAAGCTATGTGCAATCCTCCTATCTTGAGACTACTTGACTTTAGTAAGCCATTTGAAGTGGAGTGTGATGCTAGTTACACTGGCATAGGAGCAGTCCTGATCCAGGAAGGTAGACCCATAGCTTACTTCAGTGAGAAAATAAACAAGAGCAGGGTGAACTACTCAACCTATGACAAGGAATGTTATGCCATGGTGAGAGCATTAGAGCATTGGTCACATTACCTTAAGGGGCAGCCCTTCATTTTACATTCGGACCATGAATCCCTTAAACACATTTGTGGGCAGAATAAGCTTAGTGCCAAGCATGCTAGGTGGGTTGAGTTCATGCAAGGTTTCAACTTTGTTGCAAAATATAAAACTGGAAAACCCAACATAGTGGCAGATGCTTTAAGTAGGAGAGTGACTTGCTAGCTATACTGGATGCTAAGGTTTTAGGGTTTGAAAATGATTAAAGAACAATACCAGACTGACCTAGACTTCAGCTCTATATACCAACAGTGTAGCCAACAACCACAAGGCTTGTTTAACATTCAACAGGGGTTCCTATTCAAAGGCAACGCTATGTATCCCTAAAACCTCCTTAAGAGCAGCGTTAGTAAGGGAAGTGCATGAGGGAAGCTTAGCAGGACACTTTGGCATACAAAAAACTTTAGATATGTTAGCTAAACACTTCTACTAGCCAAAAAATGTTAGGCACAATAGGAAAGATCATCCTAAGATGTGAGCCTTCCATCAAGGCAAAGACCACATTCCACAAAGGGGAGTACAAACCTCTACCCATTGCACAAAGACCTTGGGAACATGTTAGCATGGACTTTATAGTTGCCCTACCTAGGACACAAAGAGGCAGGGATGCAGTCTTGGTTGTGGTAGATAGGTTCTCCAAAATAGCCATTTCTTTGCATGTAACAAGGTGGATGACGCTAACCAAATAACCAAGTTTTACTTTGTAGAGATTGTTAGGTTGCATGGGGTCTCTAGAACTATAGTATCTGACAGGGATAGCAAATTTCTAAGCTCCTTTTGGTGCAACCTATGGAGACTGCTTGACACAAAGCTTAAACAAGTGTTTCAGATTGGGGACTGGGTATTGATCATTGGATAAGCTTATACAACCATCTATTTTAAAACGGTAAACCCAAAACTGATAAATATAAAATAAATATTAAACGGACTATTTTGGACTTAAAATTTTTATGGGAAACTCTCATATAAGTAGGATTATATGAGAACCGTTGGACAAACTTTCGTGGACATTTAAGTACATTAATAATTTTATGTCGGTTAATCGGTAAATTGGCCAAAAAATTTAGTTAAAATGCATAGGCTCATTTTTATTGAACTTTCTGGTCCAAAACTAACTACATATATTTTCTGGACATCTCATATAATTTTTTAGAATTTTTTTTATTGGTTATTATGGATTTTTAATTAATTTATATGTTTAATCGATAAAAATTTCTTATTATATATTACGAAAGTTTTTCCTTAAGTTTTATAAGTTTATATAGTCTTGTAAAGAACTTATATAGCCCCTAGAACCTTGTCATAATTTGTGAATTTTTTTATGGTAATCTCTTAATTATCGAATTAGCAAATATGTTGACTTTTCCTTTAAAGGATGTTGACTTGGAGTTTGACTAGACTAGGGTTGACTTATAGCAATGTGAAATAAATAACATAGAGTCTTGTTTGAAATTATGTGTACTTGGATGAATGACTCTGATAGTAAGGAAATATCAAACCACGGACAGGCGTGTAATCCGGCGCCCGTGTTTCCCAGCACGTAGACATGCGGGGTTAGACAAGGGGTTCGAGAGAGTCCCATCCTGTAGAAGCTCGAGCATAAAAATTGGTGGAGTGACGGTTCCCATCATAGTTAGAGTGTGGAACATGTTCCTCCTCTAGCCAGACCCTTACATATATCAGATAGTCATTATTATGTATGTTATGCAAATGTGATTTTTTGGGTCTAAGTAGAACCATTGGATGAACCTTATAGTTACCAAGTTTAGGTGACTGTAGTCAATACGTTATTTACATTCGTGTGATAGATGTGAAAAATTGTTGAAAATATTCCAAAATTGAAAATGAGAAACGAGAACCGAGAAACTTAAAATCAAGGCTTGCAATGTACTTTTGCATATCTCGTGAATATATTATGATTGTCATATTATTATATTGTTGAGGAGTTTGTACTCGGCGTTAGGCGCTGATTCCGATTTTGCAGTATTTTGATTGTCATATCTCGTGAATATATTATGATTGTCATGGATGGCAGTATTTTGTAGGAAGGTTTAGCTTTAGGTTTCGATCCACACCGTAACATTTACTATATATCAAGATCTTAGCTGCTTTTTGTACCTTTCATGATGACTTGATTATGATGTATCTCTTTTTTATTTTGAACAAACAATATTTCTTATCAGATGTAATATTTATTGCTATTTTATTTTAAAGAATTTTAGTTTGTATAATTTGAAGTTCTTTTAACAGTTCGGCATTTGAGACTTCCGCTACATTATTGCATTAGATATTATTATTATTATTATCATTATTAAATGTTAATCTTGTTTCGAGAGTGCCTCTACTATTACACCATCAATACCTTTATTTGCTTTGAAATCATTCACCCTTTTACAGTAAGTGTGAGCGATTACCTCGACATCCCTCTTAAGAATGAGCTCAGCTGTAACACCCCTGAATTTTCGACCCTCTATACGGAACCAAAACTGCAAGGGAACGGAGGAAATTTGGGTGTTAAAATAAAAATATAAAATATATAATAAATAATAAAAAGGAAAAGAGAAAGTTAGATGGTTTAATTAAAGGTATTAAAAAACTCCGAAACAAGATCGTGTGGAAATTTCGGCAGCATCTACCCTAAAGTACTAAACAAACAACGATCAATAAAACATAATAAAGAAGAGGCATCATCGGCCTTGTAACAAAATATCACGGTGGAATGATCATTGCCTAATCATCGGTCAACATGCTAAGCATGGATTGTGGTGCCAATGTAAACGCTTGAGTTCGAAGAAAGAATGAGAATGATAAACTAATTAATAATACAAATCACAAAAACAACGCAGTGGAAATAACGTATACAAAGGAGGGCATGTACCTCAAACTCAAAACATAGACAACTTAATTAAAAATAAACTACATGTAGACAATAAAATATTGTATACTTCTAGATTCTCACAATAAGAGTTTTACTCCTGTACTTAACACTTCCTATTTACTTCATGATTTGCTTTCAGAACGTCTAATTCCTCAAAGAATATTCAAGAGTTGTGGGTCTTTTCTCTACTTTATGGCATAATGACAAGGGCAAGGGCGTTATCGGCCATCCGGCGCCCATGGCTAAGTATGAGCTTATTCCCCTTCCAGCTGACCCTCTCGGATCCTACCTTCGGGAAAAAGACACACTGGGGTACCAATCCAGTGAAAAGGCCACCATATTAGGGTTTGCAAGGCCCGCATGGTAACACCTCGGTCAAGGGGCGGTATCGGCTACCCGGCGCCTAATGACAAAAGTATGCTCATACCCCCCATATGGTAATCCCATCAGATCTCAACTAGGGGACTACTAAATCAATCGAATATAATCCCGTTGAGTCACGCCAACTAACTGTAATCTAACGTTTAATCAAATGGGAATAACTCCTGCTTTATACTATTAATGAGTGCCCTGGGATAGCAAAATACCAAAACCCACTAAACAACTCAAACAAAATACGAAGTCCACCTATAAAGGAGTCATTCTAACTCCAAGTAAGACATAATCCAATTCTTAAATATATAAAGGGATGATCTCTGCCTTCTAATGACACTCATATTCTCTAACTATTCTAAGCTCAAGGATTTCATAATCGATAGCTCTTCATATAAAAATTACTCACTAGCACCTCATGGTTTCGATGCAATGCATATTATCACAATAAACAATGATATCTTAAGGGAAAATTGTATATAAGGGTTAGTTACAGCGTGTACGTACCTGTAACTGCTACCCAAGACCAAAAGAGCCACAATAATTAGACAAAGCGAGGTTTTACATCCCTCTTATGAATCGGGCACCTATACAAGTTTTTAGTAGAACTAATAAGCCTAATTATCTACCTTTTTACACCAACTACATTTCTATGTGATAACTATTTATTCATTCAAGATAAGCTTTCAATTGCACGCGCTTTACATGTTCATTAGTACTCAACTTAGCTTGCTCATTAATAACGAATTCACGACATGAACTAAACTTAACAACCAAACCAGCATTTTCAATCATTTTGATAACAAATTGCACCTAAGAGATCAATGTTTGGAGTTATAGAAATACTTATTACCATGAAAATGAACTAATAACATCAAATCTCGTTTAATGCATAATCTAACATTTATAACCATGATGACAATTGATCAAAATAATGAGTCATAATGCCATTCACTACATTTCTCATAGTTAATTACCATAATAAGTAAGGGTTCGCGCCATGTGTGTTCAAATTAACTCACAATGACATCGAACACCATAACTTATGACAACACTAAGGTTACACAACTTATAATCAAAATTTCCAAGCATAACAACGATAATTACAACTAATAACGACAACCATACAATCCTAAAATAACAACTTTTAGCTACCAATGATATCAATCAACAACTACGCGAATTAGTTAGCAACAATCGTTAATCACCATTAACAAAGATAATAAGGGCAATTAGTAACCATTCTTTGCAACCAACGATCTTAACCAATACTAAAACCAATACCAACCTCGTCTTTATAAAGAAAGTGACAATTCACAACCCCTTTTAGTGACTAATAATCTTAACCATTTATAAATACTATTATCACCATTCACAATATAATTACATATTCAAAGCTTATACCATTCTATTTAATTTACCAAATGTTTTCAACCCAAAAGTAGTACCAACATCATCTTTTTAATTCATACTTCTAACTAGGGGTGTTCAAAGAAATTCGGTTTGCAAAACCCGACCCAGAATATCTTATATCCGGTTGTTAAAACCCGATAATTAACCCGAATTGCAAAAAGTGGATATTCCGGACGGGTACTCGGTTTATAAACCGGATATTCGAGTCGAATCCGGATACCATATTTATAAATCTGGATACCCGGTATCCGGTTTTTTTTTTTTAAATTAAAGTGAGGCAATGAGTAAGGCAACAGCTTGGGATTTCTTATTTCTAAACCTAATTTGTATTCATGTATTGCAGTATTGGTCCTTCATCAGCACCGTCAAGACTCTTCCCTTCTTCAATCTTCATCATCATCAGCGCTGTCCTTCGTTAGTTCATCACCATCTTCGTCCTTCATCTTCATCCTTCATCTTTAACCTTCATCATTATATTTAGTAATCAGTCTTCACCACCAGACGATAGTGACAGTCGACTTCTTCATCTTCTTCACTGTTATTTTACTTAAATTTTAAGTCTTATTCCTAATTTTAGTTGTTTTTAACTTTATTTTTAATATTTTGAATTCAAATTCTAATATTTGTTTGTTCAATTTATTTTCAGACCCTCTTTACAATTTTAAGTTGAAGATCTACATGGATTCTTACCTACCACCATTTGGATTTTCGGTAGCTCTTTATCATTTTTATTTTGCCATTTATCTTTGATATTTGTTTTTGATATTTGTTTGACTTAAATGCTAATGTAATATTTTAAAAATTCAAATTCTGATATTTATTCAATTTGTTTAATGTTTTTTATGTATATGATGATGGTAGATTATATATAACTGAATTCTGCTTGTATATGATGATGGTAGATAATGATGATAATTGATGATAATTGATAATTGATAATCTCTTTTTAATTGATTGTGATGATGGTAGATTGGTAGGCTTTATGATGTTTTTGATGAGGAAAATCAATGTTTTTGATAATTAATAATTGTGATGATGGTAGGCTTTAATATTCTATTTTATATATAACTTGTACATTATGATGATAATGATAATTGATAATCTCTTTTCAATTGATTGTGATAATGGTAGATTGGTAGGCTTTATTTAACTTTACAATAATGGTTACTTAATGTAGTATTAATTCACTTGTATTTTTAAAGTAATCTGATAAGTGAAAGTGTGAAATAAACATGCTCTAATTTAAGCTAATGGAAATTCATTAATATATGTTTTGTATAGAAGATGGGGTCGTCTTTTGATGATAATGGAAATTCACTACCGAATGAAGGAACTCAATTTGAAGAGAGTGTTGATCGGTTGTTCGATGAGGATGAAGATACAAGATCACCAATTAAAGAACAGAAAAATCAACGTCGTGCAACTACTGGTACGAGGAGTAATAGGTCAAAAGATCATTACACAGTTGATGAATTGAATTCAACAATTTCTCATTGTAAGTATTGCAAAACTTCTATTAGTTGTCCTAGAAAAAGTGGAACAACTCCTTTGGCTAATCATACTAAAAGATGCAAAAAATATCCTCCAAATTTGGATATGAAGAAAAAGAAAATTGAATTTGATATTGCTAGAAGAGTCAATGAGGATGGTAGTGTTAATAGTGTTGGTGTTCCAAAATTATGGGAATTTGATTATGATTTGTGTAGGAAAAAACTTGCTACAATGCTTATTGTGGTTGACTTGCCTTTTGCTTTTGTTGAACGTGAAGGATTTCGTGTGTATTCTAGGGCTTTGAATCCTTTATTTAAGATTCCTTCTTGTAGCACTGCCACTAGAGATTGTTATAGTCTTTTCATCGAAAAAAGAAATGAGTTGAAATCATTTTTTCAAAACTTTAAGTCATGAATTTGTCTAACAATAGACACTTGGACATCGGGGCAAAACTTAAGTTATATGTGTTTGATTTCACTTTTTATTGATGATAACTGGAAATTGCAAAAGAAAATCATAAACTTTTGTCCTATTGCTGGTTACAAGGGAATACTTATTGGCATAGCTGTTGAAAAATGTTTGATTGATTGGGGTTTGAAAAATATCATGACATTGACCGTAGACAATGCAAGTTCAAATGACATAGCGGCCAATTACCTTAAGAAAAGACTTAACATTTGGGATACTGGTTTGTTGGAGGGTCAATACCAACATATGAGATGTGCATCACATATTTTGAATTTGATTGTGAAAGATGGTTTGAATGAAGTTGATTTGTCTGTTTTGAAAGTTCGTGCTCTTGTGAAGTATGTAAGGTCTTCTCCTACAAGGCTTTAAAAGTTTAAAGAATGCATCAAAGAGGAGAGCAAAAGCCTTGTTGTTTTGGATATTGAAACTAGATTGAATTCAACTTATCTAATGTTTGAATCTGCTATCAAATTTAAAAAGTCATTTGCTTCTTTATGCATGAAAGATTCTGCTTTAGTTAAGTTACTTAGGAAGTTTGGTGGTGCTCCTACTAAAGAGGATTGGAAGAAAGTGTCTACTTTCTTACCTTTCTTGAGTGTTTTTTAGGATGCAACTTTGAGATTTTCTACTTCTCGTTATGTAACTTGCAACTCTTATGTACATGAGATTTTTGGGACTAGATTATTGCTTGCCAACAACATGAGTGCCGATGATGAGGGTATGAGGAAAATGGCTACCAATATAATGGCGAAATATGACAAATATTATGGAAACATTGATAATATCAATATTTTAGTGTTTGTAGTTGTTCTCCTTGACCCTAGGCATAAGTGGAATTATGTTGATTGGATTGTGCGTGCTTCATATGATGCCACAAAAGCTACTTTCTTATCACTAAAGATTAAAATGGTTTTTCAGAATTTTTTTGATTCTTATACTTTCTCTATGCCTCCACCAAAGACAAGTGTGGCTACTTCCTCCACTTCCACCTCTTCAACCTCTTCCATTTTTACTCAAAGTGGGACTCAAAGAATGGGGAAGGTGGATCTTATTGAACTAATGAATTCAAGATATCAAATGGAGATAGGTTGTTCATTAACCAATGTAAACAAAATTGAATTGGATAGGTATTTAGAAGATGCATGTGAACCTCATGATTCTAACTTTGAGATTTTACTATGGTGGAAAGATCAAACAAAAAAGTATCAGATTCTTTAAAATATGGCTAAAGATGTGCTTGCTATACCTATTTCTACTGTTGCTTCTGAATCTGCTTTCAGTACTAGTGGTCGTATTCTTGATGATTTTCGAACATCATTAACTCCAAAGATGGCCGAAGCCCTTATTTGCGCACAAGATTGGCTTCGTATTTCTAGAACTTCTTTAGCAATAGAGGAGAGTTTGCTTGAACTTGAAGAAATGGAGGAAGGTTAGTATAAATTTTTAAGTATTTTTCAATTGATTATTTAATATTTAAGAGTAAAAATATTTTTCCTTTAACCTTATTTTGTTCGACTGTTCGTGCTCTTGGTTTAGGTAATGCATTAACTTTGGAGCATCCGGAAGTCATAACCGATGAAACCCTTGACGTCGTTGAAGATGATTAATAGAGCTTGAAGTTTCAACTTATAAATTTTAATCGCTTGCTTTTAGATTTTATAGTTAGATGTGTAACTTTATGAGTTCATGGAATTATGGTTGTATTTCAATTAACTAACGGATGTATTTTAACTTTTTGTAACTAATTAAGTTAAGTATTTATAGAGATTTAGTATTTGAATTATATATAAAAAAAATGTTAAAAGAAATGAGGAAAAAAAACATGTTTTTAGAAAATAAACAAAACCGGGTCGGAACCGGGTCACTATTTTAGGTATCCGAAAAAGCAGGTACCTGGATTTCCGGATCCGGGTCAACCCGATATCCAATTTTGAACACCTCTGCTTCTAAACCTAATTAATAATTATACTCAAATCATCAATCAAACTCTTACCTATAACAAGATTCAATGAAAAATAATACAAAATTCAATACTTAACTCATAAACTTTATAAATTTCAATTGGAAACAAGAAGGAATTAAATAGGAGAAGAGGAGATGGCTCACCAAGATAAAACTAGCAAAAAGGGTGAAGAGGGGAATGAAGGTTATGGTAGTGGTGGCACAGGGCCCAAAACTGGTTGGAGTGAGGGCCAAAATTGGCTGGGACAGCCCTGTGTGCTGGCGGCTGGAGTACAAACACAGCCTTGCTGCTGGTGGCCGTATATGGGGGATTGGGAAGGCTGCCGCCTACTGGTGCTACTGGTGGGAGTGGGGGAAGCTTCCAGCTACTGCTCTTGGTGATTGTAGCGGCTCACAGTAAGGGTGAGGGGAGAGAAGAGGAGAGGGAAGAAGAGAAAGCAGGGAATGAGAGGAAAAGGGGGAGGGGGCTAGTATATGAGAAAATAAGGGGTTTCCACACTTTTAAAACCCTAACTCATATTTACTTTGGTATTTTATTTACAAGGATCAACAAAATTTAACCCTAGAAGATTGTAAAGGTCTTTTTTCTGCTCGATTTGGGAACGACATAAACATTATTATTATTATTATTATTATTATTATTATTATTATTATTATTATTATTATTATTAGATTATTATTATTATTATTATTATTATTATTATTATTATTATTATTATTATTATTATTATTATTTCATTCAACATCTTCAACCTCTTGTACAACCCCCTTGCACCAGTCAATATACTGGTGCGTAATGGCAATCCATTAAGCACCATTATTGTTTTCCGGTAACCAACCACCTCTCAACTTCAAATCTAGATTTGAGGTGTTTTTCATTCATATGTTGAACCAAACGTAAAGACCTAGGATAAAGTCTTCCCTGAAAAGAAAATCTATAACAATAACTGTAACACCCTAAAACCGTAAAAGACGGGAGGAAATTCGGGTGTTACAATAACATACTAGAAAAACAAGAACATAACCATTTACAAAATTAATATAATTCTCGCCATTTACACGTCGTACAGTATCACATAAAGTATTTAAAGTGCAAGAATACCAGTCAAAAGAATTTATACAAGAAGGATTAACAATAGCAAAATAATCAATCTTTCTAATCTTGAAATCAAGATGTTGAGCAAGTAATATGGAAACAACTACAACACAATTAATTTGTTGAAATCATCCTTTCGTTGGGAAACCTCAAAAACAATTACGGAATATGTTTCGCCCTCATAGCGTTCGGATTAGAAAACCCTAGAGTTTTAACCCATTGATCATAACCATTTCATTCGTTCGAGCTTTTATCTAAATTTTGTTAGTAAGATTCAACGGCAATCTAAACATATCAAAAACATCATCCGCGTTGATGATGTACCCTCTATTATTTGGTATATTTTGAATTTTGTTGACATGGACAAAATGAGCTACAAGGAATGGTATGATGCCCGTGGCATTTTACCGCTCTTCACCTTTAACAATACTGAAAATCTGATAGCATTCACATCGCTAATCTGTGCTGGAGTAAGATTAATTTCTTCTTTACCATTGCACAAAAAAATGATATAGTTTGCAATTGGTGTATACAACTCTGTCAACATTGTATAAAAAATAACAAATTAAGTAAAAGTACATCAGAATTATATCATACTAAATGTCAACTTACATCATACTAATGCCAACTTATAAGTTATATAATGTCAACTTACAACAAAAAAATTCCCACTTAAAACAGATTAAATGCCAACTTTTAACAGATTAAAATCCAATTTACACTAGACTTAATGCCTATTTATATCAACTTAAAGCCAATTTACACTACATCTAATGCCTAATTATATAATGTCAACTTACAACCAAAAAAATTTCTCAATTAGAATAGATTAAATGCCAGCTTATAACAACTTAATGCCAACTTACATTCCATTTATATCTGACTTAATACCGACTTATATCATACTTAAAATCAACTTATAATGCTAACTTATAATTTATATATTGTCAACTTACAATAAGCATAATTCCAACTTAGAATAATTAAATGCCAACTTACAACAAACATAATCCCAATTTAACTCATATTAAATGCCAATTTACATCATATTAATGCCAACTTATAAGTTATATACTTATAAGTTATATAATGTCAACTTAAAACAAAAAAAAATCTCAATTAAAACAGATTAAATGTCAACTTTTAACAAATTGAAATCTAATTTACACAAGATATAATGCCTATTTATATTAACTTAAAGCCAATTTACACTAGACCTAATGCTTAGTTATATAATGTCAATTTACAACAAAAAAAATTCCCACTTAGAGCAGATTAAATCCCAACTTATAACAATATAATGTCAACTTTACAATAAACATAATCCACTTAAAACAGATTAAGTGTCAACTTACAACAAACATAATCCCAATTTAACTCATATTAAATGCCTACTTACATAAGTCTTAATGCCAACTAATAATATATTTAACGCCAATTTACATTAGACCAAATGCATATTTAAAACAACAAACATCCAACTTATATCAGATTTAATGTCAACTTACAACGAACATAATCCCAATTTATATAAGAATGAATGCCAATTTATATCATACCTAATGCCAACTCATAATAGACCCAATATCCACTTATATCATACTTAATATCAATTTATAATAAACATAATACCAACTCATATAAGAATAAATGCCAATTACAACAGACTTAATGCCAATTTACATGGAAACAAAAACTTTAAAACGAAGCCAAAAGTATTATGAACATCTAATTTACTTACGATCCTTTGTTTGTTTCCATCTTCACATAAGATTATTTTGCCTTCTTGCGTTTAGGCTTAGAGCTTCAATCATCATCATCAACACTTCGTTCCTGATTTGAGATGGATTTTTTCAAATTCTTCATGGCAGAGGCTAAAGTTTGTTTATCATCCATGACTTGAATCGAAAAAAATTACAAATTAAATGCAATAAAACAACAGTAACTTTCGTTTACAATAAAAAATAACAAATTAAAAAATAATAACAAAACACTGAAAAAGAACCCAAATGCGAAAAAAAAAACCTAAAAACATAAATTTGCTTGACAAATTCTAAATACATGATTTAAATGACGAAACTGAGCAAGATTTTTGATTTTGAATTCAAAAATGGCAGAAACTAAGCAAGATTTGATGAAGATTGTTGCAGGTAAAACGAAACTAAGAAGAAAGCAAGATGAAAAGACATTTCATATGAAGAGAAAGAAAGATCAGTGAGGAATTCTAAGAGTTGTTTTGGTTTAATGATGAGTAACAGTTTTCACAATAATTAGCGCGGGTAATAATGAGACAATTCAAATGATGGGTTGAGTTTCACATTTAATTAAATGCATTTATTTAAATAATGGCAAAAAATCACTATATTATATTTTTGATTTACTTTATTGTCAGGTCGGCCCATTTGAAGACAGTCTCTTTGGTGAAAATATATTTTTGAGATACTGCTTTTCATAAGATTTTGTGAATATATTTATGCTCTAAGGTGAAAACTAGTAGGGTTGAACAAAGTTTGGCCTAAATCGTAAACCAAACCGGACCAAGCCATAATTTTAGTATTTGGTCTGGTCTACGGTCTAAATAGTTTGGTCTGGTTTTACAAAATAATATTACGATTTATGGTCTGGTCTCGGTTTTTTATTTTTCAGACCAGACCAGACCGCAAACCGTACTGGTGACTGAAAACCATAATTTTTCTAAAAAAATAGGTTGCTACCTAGTTATTTCGAGATGTAGTTATTTTTATATAATATATTATACTTGAATGATGTTATTGAAATCAACAAATTACAAATTATTATACGTGGTGTTTGTAGGCGTCAAATATTTGCATAAAAACATATATTAATTTTAAAAAAGTATAAAAATTAAAAATCGTAGACCAGACTAGACCAGACTGTTATAGAAAAGTTTGGTCTAGTACGATCTGATGATTTAAACGATCAGGTCCGATCTGGAAAATTTTCAAACCAGAATTTTTTGTTTGGTTTGATTTTGTGTCAGACCAGACCAAATCAGACAGTGTTCACCTCTAGTGAAAAGTGTGCATAGTAATTTAAATAAACTAGTATAAAAGCTCGTGCAATGTACGAAATTATTAATAAGAAGATATATTTAAATATAATTTTAAGAGAATAATATATTATCATTATATTCAAAAAAGTAAGTTATATTGATTTTTGATAAACTTATAGATATATGTTATAAAAATACGAATAAATATAGAAAATCATATAAATTTTACCTAATTGATATTTTTCATCACGAATATTACCCGAATGAAAAATCCATTGACTAATTGTATATTCATTAATATGTTCTAACTGAATGATTTTTGTTAAAATAATCTAGAAAAATCTAGGATTTTAATTAAATATAAAAGTATCTAAACTAAAGAATTAAAAAATAAAAATATCTAAGATAATATAATGGAAGATCCTAGAAAAGTAATTAAAAAATTAAAAATATCTAAGATATTTTAGTAAACTTGCACTATAAATACCCATTGATGTAATTAATTTTTTGTGCAATGAAGAACAATATCCATTCTACATATTCACTCTTCTTCCTCTCCAAATAAATTCATTCACTATTTTACCATCTAAATTTTCCTACATTTGGTATCAAGAGCTAATTAAAACCAAGACCTCCAAACAACCTAAACACATTAACCAACATATTCCACAATAAAATAAACCTCTAACCACAAAATAAAAAATGACCTCAACCACTAATTACCTCCAAGTTAATTGGGTTCCCACATTTAAGGGAGAAAAATATAAACAATGGGCTATGCAAATGAGGTCAATATATCTCCCAAGATTTATGGGAATTAGTACAAGAAAGTTACGAGCAACCACCCAAAGATGACACTAAAGAGTCATCTTGGGATGAAACAAAAATAAAACAATATAAACAAAATAGGATAAGGGATAACTATGCCCTATCCCTATTATATCGTGGAGTCGACGAGGCAATACTTACAACGATCATGCCTGCAAAAATAGCTACGGAGGCTTGGAGGATCCTGGAGACAAAATACAGAGGTTCCGAAGAGGTAATTCTTTTTAAACTCCAATCACTATGGAGAGAATTTGATAATCTATTAATGGCAGAAAATGAAACAATACATTCATTTTTTGACCGAGTCACTAATATAGTTTATCAAATAAGATCAAATTGTGGTAAAATAGAAGATGAAAATGTGATTCGAAAAATATTAAGGAGTCTTTCACAAAAATATAATATTATTGCCACAACAATAGAAGAAGTTAACAAGAAAAATTTATAAAAATTAAGTATGCCCGAATTAATGGGATCACTACTTGCACATGAAGATAGATTAAAAAGATTTAACAAAGAACCACTAGAACAAGCATTTCAAGCTAAATTAAAATTTTCTAATGGTGAAAATAAAAATAGTCATTGTAAAAATTATGAAAAAGGACAAACATCAACTAATTGTAGCAAGGGGAGAGGAAATTTTAAAAATCAAAGGAGTCGATTAAATAATCAAACTGACCTTTATTGTAAATTATGTAAGAAAACTAACCACAATACTAATGATTGTCGGTACAAATGTAAGAGGTGTAAAAAACACTCTCACCTCGAAAAAGATTGTTGGTATCGACAAAAAGAAGAAGCAAACTATTCCGAAAACAATAATTCCGGAGAGCAAATATTTTACACTGGATTAAATGCACAAGAAAAAGTAAGTGACATATGGTATATTGATAGTGGTTGTTCAAATCACATGACCGGCAATAAAAATTATTTTGTCACTCTTGACGAAAATGTTAAAACACACATCACACTTGGCGACGGTGAAAAAGAAGATGTCGCCGGAAAAGGAACAATCAACGTTAAAACAAAAAATGGCTCATCAAAATTAATTCATGAAGTTTTTTATGTTCCCGGACTTGCACAAAATTTATTAAGCATAGGCCAATTAATTAAAAAAGGATATATGGTTAAATTTGAGAATAACAAATGTCAAATCTATGATAAAAATAAGGGTCAGATAATAACAACTGTTGAAATGGCTCATAACAAAATATTCCCATTAAAATTGCCATTTGAAGAAAAATTGGCTTTAAACTCATTAAATGATGAATCCACCTTATGGCATTTGAGATTCGGACATCTAAATTTTAACAGTCTAAAACTATTAAAACAAAAAGAAATGGTAATTGGATTACCATCAATAAAAAATAAAAGTAAAATTTGCGAAGGCTGTATATATGGCAAGATGCACAGATTGCCATTTCCTACCGCACCTTGGAGGGCCAAGGCTCCTCTAGAGCTTGTTCATGCAGATATCTGGGGTCCTACCAAGAATCCGTCTCTTGGCGGAAAAAGATATTTTCTTCTGTTCGTAGATGACTACTCCCGCATGATGTGGGTATATTTCCTGGAGAAAAAATCAGAAGCTTTTTCCCACTTCATGGAATTCAAAGCCCTCACAGAAAATCAAAGTGGGCATTCTCTTAAGATTCTTAGAACGGATCGTGGCGGAGAATTTACAAGCAACGAATTCAGCAACTTTTGTAAGAAGCATGGGATTAAAAGAAAACTTACAGCAAGGCGTACACCTCAACAAAATGGTGTCGCGGGAAGGAAAAACCGCACTATAGCAGAGATGGCCCGCAGCATGATGCAGGGTAAACATCTACCCAAAGGATACTGGGCCGAAGCTGTTCACACGGCAGTATATATCCTTAATAGATCTCCCACAAAAGCAGTTAGGGATTTAACGCCATATGAAGCCTGGCACAAGAGAAAGCCAAGAGTAGAACACCTCAAAGTGTTCGGATGCATAGCTTATGCCCACATCCCGAAGGAGAATCGGGAAAAGCTCGATGAGAAGGGAGAAAAATGCATATTCATTGGATACAGTCACGAAACAAAAGGATATCGCCTTTACAAGCCTGAATCTAAACAATTAATCATCTCTAGAGACGTAATTTTCGACGAAGCAGTCGAATGGACGTGGAAAGAAAAAGAAACTGAAGCTCGCGAAGGAGATACTCTCCTAAGAGATCCAAGTGAAGAAGACGGAGCAGACCAACCAATAAACTCATCATCTCCGAGTCCAAGTAAACCTGAAAGTACAAGATCATTCCCGAGCTCAAGAAGCCAAACATCACGTTCAACTCCTCAACATCAAGAAGCCCGAAGATCAACACGAGATCGGCAACCGCCATCATGGTTACAAGATTACCATTGTGACCAAGCAATGATGGCTCTCTTCTCTAGTGAGCCACAAACATTTCAAGAAGCAGCACAAGAAGAAACATGGATTGAGGCTATGAACGAAGAAATCAAAATGATTGAGAAGAATCACACATGGAAACTTGTAGACAAACCACAAGATAAGGAAGTCATCGGACTCAAGTGGGTCTACAAGGTGAAACATAATGATGATGGCTCCATCAACAAGTACAAAGCAAGGCTCGTAGCAAAGGGATATGCGCAACAACCAGGAATCGACTTCAACGAAACATATGCACCAGTTGTCCGCATGGAGACAATCAGAACAGTCCTGGCATTAGCAGCACAGCATCAGCTACCAGTCTTTCAACTCGATGTCAAATCAGCATTTCTAAATGGAGAACTCGAAGAAGAAGTGTACGTCGAGCAACTGCAGGGATACGTCATCAAAGGCCAAGAAGACAAAGTATATCGCCTTCGAAAAGCTCTGTACGGACTCAAAAAAGCACCCCGAGCGTGGAACAGCAACATCGACAATTATCTTCTCCAGCATGGTTTCATCAAGAGTCCGAGTGAACCTTCACTATACATCAAGACACAAGGTAACAACTTTCTCATTTTATGCTTGTACGTGGATGATCTAATCTATACAGGCACACACCCAACGATGATCGAAGAATTTAAAAAGGCTATAATGAAGGAGTACGAGATGACAGACCTTGGTACAATGAAATACTTCCTTGGCATACAAATCAAACAAAGCCCAGGAAAAATATTTCTATCACAAGAGAAATATGCAGAAGACCTTCTCAAGAAATTCAACATGGGTGAATGTAAACCGCTGACTACACCAATGGCAATCAATGAGAAGTTATCAAAGTACGATGGCAAACCAAAAGTCGACGGAGCAATGTATCGAAGCTTGGTCGGCTCTCTTATCTATCTCACACATACAAGACCAGATATAGTCAACGCTGTCAGCATCGTATCCAGGTTCATGAGTGAACCGAGCAAGGATCATCTAACAGCAGCAAAGAGGATTCTCAGATACATTAAGGGAACAAAAAGCTATGGGATCATGTACGAAAATGAAAAAGATTTCAAGCTCACAGGATACACCGATAGCGACTGGGCTGGAAGCGTGGATGATAGAAAAAGTACAAGCGGGTACGTATTTCAGCTTGGAAACAAGGTGGTCTCATGGTCATCAAAAAAACAGGCGACAATAGCTTTATCATCAGCAGAAGCAGAGTACATTGCTGCAACAAGTGCAGCACATGAAGCAGTCTGGCTGAGAAGGATATTAATCGATCTACAACATAAGCAAGAGACACCAACTACAATGTTCTGCGACAACATGTCAACAATAGCAATGACGAAGAATCCAGTGTTTCATAGCAGATCAAAGCACATCGAGATACGACATCACTACATTCGTGAGTTAGTAGATAAGAAAGAGATCGAACTACAATTCTGCAAGACGGGGGAGCAGCATGCAGACATTTTCACAAAACCCATATCAACTGATAGATTTATCAATTTCAGAAGACGACTTAGAGTTCAAGATTTTTCAGATTAGGGGGAGTGTTAAAATAATCTAGAAAAATCTAGGATTTTAATTAAATATAAAAATATCTAACTAAAAGAATTAAAAAATAAAAATATCTAAGATAATATAATAGAAGATCCTAGAAAAGTAATTAAAAAATTAAAAATATCTAAGATATTTTAGTAAACTTGCACTATAAATACCCATTGATGTAATCAATTTTTTGTGCAATGAAGAACAATATCCATTCTACATATTCACTCATCTTCCTCTCCAAATAAATTCATTCACTATTTTACCATCTAAATTTTCCTATAATTTTCACTATAAGATAATTTAATAAGGTTGTATTTTGTTCACACTAACACTAATTGACTTTACATGATGTCATTGGGTTCTGCTTTGAGTCAGTTTATTTTATTTGACCTGTTGACAAATTGTATTCTCCAAATATGTTGATATGAAAAATATATACAACCACTAATTTGATGGGTACGAAACGTCCATGTGATTTAATATATAGCAATTCATAGTCAATTAAAAATTTTAAAATAAACTCCTAATTATCATGAAAACGACGCCGTAATCACCCTATTAACTCGATCACCATGAGCAATGGAAAAACCTAACTGAAGTGTGGTTTGGAAATCTTTATTCAATTGAGAATTCGTATGTAGAAGAGAGAAAATGATACCAATTTGGCGGCAGATCTCCAGAACTTTCACTTCTTCATCACCAGCTCCTTTTTCTTCTAGATTTTTCTCCACTTCATCTCCATACTTGGGTAAATGATTATTTCAAAGAATTTTTTTTTTCTTCATGAAATTTGCTGATATTTTTTTGCAAATTGCGATATAACTGAATTTAGGTGGATTCGAGAAACACCCATGATTATATTCCTAATTTTCAATGGGTTTATGGTGTCTGGTTTAGGGTTTTAGATGTTAATAACAGATAAGTAAACGATTGTTTAAAAAAATTCTTTCCTGTTCTTCATTTAAGGTGTTGATATTTCTTTGCAAATTGTGATGAACAGGTTGATTGGAGAAAGATCTATAATTATAGGGCTTAGGGTTCAGGATGATTAATTGTACCAAGTTTATTAAGCTAGATTATTATTTTGAGTTTTTTTTTTCAGATTTGGAATTTTTTTTCATTTTTTAGGATTACAGGTTAGACTGACGGAAGGAAAATGCTTGGTTAGAATCGAACCCCAGACCTTATCCCGGAAAGTGGCACTTGAATGTTTTCATTTATTTCTTTAATGATCTGCTTAAATGTTTGTACTTTATTATAGAAAAATCAAATTGATTTTCTTTCTGTGTGTTGTGAGATAAATTTCTTATTTGAATTTGCAATTTGTGAATTTTGGTTTTAAGTATTTTGAGGAATGGGATAGGGATATGTGTGTAATTCATGAAGAATTATCTTTTTTTAGTTTTTCTGGGTTAAAGTTAACCTCTAAAATGAAGTATCTATGTGTGGTTTGGTATGGCAGTGAAGGTTGGAATTCCAGAATTTTTGAATGCGATTGGGAAAGGAGTGGAGGGTCATGTGGAAAAGCTCGAGAATGAATTTGGGGACCTTCAAAAGTTGCTCGTTGCTCGTACCTTGAAACTCAAGAAACTTGAAATTCCTTGTAAACATGTAAGTTACTATTGATGATGCTTTTGTTGCTGACTAGAGATAGATTGATATGCTATCCTTTAATTCTTTGACCACAGTTGTAGTTAGTTTCATTTGGGTATGAAGTTAAGATGGTTTATCATTCGATAACTTTGGACTTTGGAATCTACTCTTGAGCAGTAATTGAAAAAGCCCAGGGTGCTCTAAGGCCACAGGTCATAGAGCTTTGGCACGTAGGTGGCACATACCTCTTTATAGTGAGTGAGTCACAATCTTTTAAAATTAAGGATTTTATGTGCAAGAACAATTGCGGACACACAATGTGGAACCAGTGCACCTCAGTGTGATTTTCTCTGTGCCTTGGTGCGATTTTCTCCGCCTTGGTACGCCTATGTATGCTTTTTTGTGCCTCATTGAAAATATCTCGTTGAGGCCATTGTAAGCATTATAGGTTAGGGCCGTAGGGGTGCCTTGTCTCCTACCTAGGCACAACATAGGATCAGTTTTTTTTTAAATGCTGCTCTTGTGCCTGTTTCAGAGGCCAAATGAATCCCCTTATGTGGCTTAGTTTGGAACCCTGTCCTGTTGTGGGTTTTTTTAGGCAAATAGGATATAAGGCAGAGTTTTAGATAACTCAAAACTATATTACCTATGGGAGCTTTGGAAACCGTTGCATGCATGTCAGTTAAAAAACGCTAATAAAATAACATAAGGGAGTATAAAATGGATTAAGTGTCAATTTTGGGAAATTGAAATTTTGGTCTGAAATGATTTTTCGCTTCCTTTATGCTATGATCTGAACTTGATGATAAAAATGAAAGAAAACTTTAACTAGAAAAGTAATGTTGAGAAATTGACATTGCTGGAATTGGGCCTAATGTCATGTATTCATTTTGTGAATACTTGTACTTGTCAGTCAAGCAAAATCAATGTATTATCCTCGAGAATGGTTGCTCAAATGTAACTAGAGACTAGTCACTTCTATACACAACTCTGATTCCTCTTACTCGGCTGCCCTGTGCTGGACGTTTCTGGCATCTCAGCAGCATGGAATTATGTCTTTTCCTGACTTTTGAACCTAAACTCTCTCCTGAAGTAAGTTTAGTTGATAGAGTCAAACTAAGTCGTTCGTGAAGTATTGTTTCATTCTTCCAAAAAATCCCAGTCCTGTGTAATTCATACCACTGGCTTTACGTCCCTAAATCCATTTCTTTGGATTGTAGTCATTATACTGTTAGTAATATTTTCCTTTTAGGCCTTGCCTGGATTGGATGAACTACAGCTTAAAAAATAGCCCAGTAAAGAATAAGCCCCATCATAGCAGTATGATATCAAGGGAAATAATTGGGCCGTAAAATTTACCCCCAATAAAGGAGTGATAGAGTACTCCACCCTACCCCCAAGTTTACAACAAAATAAATTCAAAATTGTCATCCTCTTCATCTTCATACCAATTGCTACCTCTTCATCTTCATACTATTTTTACAACTTTGGATCTCAAACAAAAATCTTACATTTCCCTTGTAAGGATTCCAAACCATATTCATTTTTATCTAACAATTTTATCCTCCACTAAAATGCTCTCCTTCACTTATTCACCCATTATAATTTTACCCTAAAATTAGTTCTTGAATTCCAGGCGAGGCCTTACCCTTTCAACATCAAGGGGAATCTTAACTACAAATCACGCTTGTAACAACAGTACAACACTAATCAAATTTTTTAAGTTTTATATAGACAAACATGCAACAATCCACAATGAAATATAAACTAGAACTTGGAACATTTTAAAAACAACATAGCCAAAGCCTTGATACTAACATATGGGTTAGTTTAAAACCTTAAATTGGGGAAATTATAGTTTCAAAGTTTGGACTAACTAAGACCGCCTAAAGCTTAGGCCGCCAAGGGACAGAAACACACAAGACTCAGAAGGCCACATATATACACCAAGAAAATTGGATTCAGGTTACCCAATCAAAATTGAAAACAAAAGGGAGAAATAAGTTTTTATTGAATACGACCGTCGTCCCATAGATATTGCTATACTTTTCTGGAAGGAATGTCTCACTAAATTGCTACATTTCTATTTTGGATGAAGGATTCATCACTTTCTTTAAAAGTCATTGATACATTTTTTTCTCTCTCTTTAAATATCATCTATTCAATTCAAATTTTTTATTTCATTCACTCAACCCAACTACCAAAAATCAATTTTATACACTACTTCAAATGTAGCGTCCACTATGGGACGGTGGAGTATATGCTTTAGTGATACTACAGAATCTTAAGATGCAGTGAAGAGTAAGAGGGAGCGAAAATAGTTCATCTTCTCTCTAGAACTAAAATTAGCCTCAAATTCTGGTTCCAAATCGATGGTAATTTCAAATTTTTGGAGACAAAGTTTCGCTTTTCAACTTTTTAATCCGGGATTCCTACGGCTAGGAGTGTCTGCTGTTTGGCCTCTTTTGGTATGTCAATCAAGGGCTGGCTATAGTTCGTTTCCGTTTTCTGTGGGAGGTTAATAAATTCGATGATATATGCTAGAAATGGAAATTAGTGCAAAAGGTTCCAACTATATTGTTCCATTATGATAGAAGGTTGCTACTTTTTACGTAGAGGTGTGCAAAATCGGATCTTGCGTCCACATTTACATCACTGTGAATCCCTTTTTCAAGTCAAGTCAAAGTCGGTCGAATTACACAAAGTCGGGAAAATGTGGGGTAGCGTGTGTATTACAGCTGTCCATGGGTGGGCTACCCGCCAGGCTTGACCCATCCGGCTCGAAAAACGGGCGGGTTGGACAACGTTTTTCAAAAAAAATTAAAGTTTGGACGGGTAATACCCGCCCGCCAAGATAAATGGGCGGGTAGTGACACTAATTAAATACCTGCGGGTATACCCGCCCGCCCGCTTAATTTAATATATTATTTATTAAATAATTAATTCTATTAATTATTAAACTAAATACTACTACATGACCCATACCCAACTTCAACTTTAGTAATTAGTACTCGTACCCAACTTTAGTTTATTACTCTTGTACTAGTCCTATGGATTGCTTCATTTAGACTTTAAAGTTTTTAATTCTAACGCGTACGTTCAATATTTTTAATCCTCAAAGCACTCAAGCAGTCGATTATCAAAGTTCAAACAAGTAGCTGACTCCACCGTCTATTTCAATATTCATGTAATTTGAGTATTTTGAGACTTTATATATATTTAAAGTATTTTAGACAATATATTGTATTTTAATTGTTATTAAAACTTAACTTTATAATATGATTTATATTTTTAATTTTTATATAAGAAATACCCGCAGGTCCCACCCGCTTTAAAAATGGGCGGGTAACGACAAAAAAATATGCCCACAAATGCGGGCGGACTATTTAATATTTGAGTCCATGGGTAGAATTTTTAGGTACTATCCTGTCCGTTACCCGCTCAAGCCCGCCCACGAACAGCTCTAGTGTGTATCGAGCAACTTTACTTTTACTCATTTTCTTGATGACTAGCTGATTATTTCAGATAAACTATTAGATTGATTTGATTTTGTGAGATGAATTGTATATGCATGAATGCCTGATAAAAGTTTGCATTCCGTTTGTCAGAGGAAGTTGATACTGAAGTATTCGCACAAATACAGATTGGGACTTTGGAGGCCACGATCTGACATGGTCATGCTTTAGAGCCTCAACACTTTCTACACAACATGATTGCATGCTTCCCTATCTAAATCAACTTTGTACCAGGAATTTTGTTAGGTTCATTGACAGTTATAGCTTTCATAGGAAATTTTGTTAGGTTCTATTTCGGAACAAACATTTTATTTCAAATTGTAGATTTCAATTATGAAATTATTAATGAAGAATTTGAGAATAACAAGGTTTGAAAAGTCATTTCTCAAATTCTCTTCTTTAACGACTTTTATAACCGGTGGATTTGACTCATTTAAATTTGAATTCTTTTATTTGTCAATTTGAATTAAATCTATATTTTCAAATAAAATCATCATTTTTAAATATACGATTAAGAAATTTTGAAGTACTAACTTTGTGCTTTTCTTTTCTTCTATTATGGTGCATTTGAATGAAAGCAAATGAAGGAAAAAAAGAAAAGATTCGAAGGGATAATAAAATAGAAGGAAGGAGATAAAGAGAGGAGGAATTTAAAAATATTTGTTGATTTTATTAAGGTTTTAATATCTCCAAAGTTGAAAGGCATCTCTCTTTCTTTTCCTTTCCTTCTTTCCTAAACAAGTGAGAATTGTTTTTTTTTTTTTTTTGTATTTCTCTTTCCTTACTCCTTTACCTTTCCTTTCTTTTATATTTTTTTCTTTAAAATTGTTATCCAAATATATTGACAGTGTAATATACCCATATTTTAACAAGGTACATAAGAATCAACCATATACTTCTCAATAATAAGATTAGCATATCATACACCAAAAATGACATTTAAAAATATAAAATCAATGAAATTTACCAGTTTTATCTAAAAGATCATCAAACATTCTATCATACAATATAATATAAATGTTGAATGAATGACAAATGTTGTATTTTTAGAGATTCTGACAAATGACTACATTTTATTGTTTAAATTGTAATTCATAATGACTTAATTCACACAATATAATTAAAATATTTAAAAATAATAAAATGTCATATTCTTAAAAGTCTTGACAAATGGTTGTATTTAATTAATTGAGCTTTATTACATGACAACTTAATGTGACAAGTTTTAATTGAAAATATTGTTGTTATGAAAAAATTATATTAGTTACTAATCAAGTTGTAGTGAGTGAAGTATATATTACATTGAAATATCAAATATTTCAACACTCTTAAATATATGAAATATATTATTCACTAAATGTATTATAGTAACTAAGTACTTCACTTAGATATAAGATTTTTCTGATTAATTGATGAATACATAGGGAAAAAAAATATTACAAAAAATTACATATTATCAGAAAATAGTAAATAATAGTAGTATAATAGTAAATATAAAATATTATTCCCTCTGTTTTCATCTATTCTTCTCATTTATTTTTTCACAGATGTCAATACAAACTTAAACATCAAATAACTTTAATTATGAGTTTTTGAAAATTCAAAAAAATTGATATTCAAAAAATATATATTGCACGAATCTAAAAATATCGCACATGAATGTTTTTTCATATAAATTTATGAGAAATCATTAGACAAAGTTTAAAATTATAATTCATAAATTTTATTTAAGAAGAATATATAAAAACGGAAGAATACTTGTATCCTGATAAGTTATGGGTTATTGATCTTTCTAAAGACCAATACAATAAAGAATGATATTGTCATCGTAGATATTTAAATTGATTTTGCATGATATTTTAATATTGCTATACAACTTGGGTATCTAAAAATACAGAAAAAGTTGGATTAACTTTATTTCGAATCATTAAACTTTAGATAAGTATAGTATATATTAAAGTTAGAAAAGACATGAAATATTGATTTTGCTTGGAAGTACTCTTTTCGTTTCCTTTTAAGTATCCTATTCATTTTTGTGTTACTATTAATCACTCTTAATTTATATTTTATTTTAAATTTATACATTAAAATATAGTCAAATAAAATCTTAATTAATTCGTCTCAACATAAGATTTATTAATATTTAGCTTTTAAAATTTTTAATTATATATAATTATTTTTATTAAGTATTGAATTAGTGCATTAGCAAACATGTAAAAAGCAAATGAGACATTTAAAATAAACGTGTATTTGTTAATTTCTAAAAATATACACTGGAATATAATACATGAAATTCAACATTAATTAAAAAATTAATCTATATAGGTAAGATGTATATATTTAAAAAAAATTTAAAAGAAACTCACTTAAGCATAGAATTATAAATCTGTATAAATCATCATCCAATATCCCACTCGAAAACAGGTTTTGGGTTAGAAAAGGTAACGGATAATCCATAATTGTACTCTCTTTAAAAAGAGAACTAAAGGAATGTGGTCAATTTTACCCCTAAAAATTTTAACCCTTATCAATAATATAAATACTAATGAATTAATATTTTTTTTTGACATAATTAACCTTGTAATTCATTCTAATTTTAATATTTTATTAATGCTTATGATACCCATATATCTTTAACTAACTTTACTTCAACATTTTTATATTGCTTATGATCTCTACATTTTTAATAATTGTGATCCCTATACTTTTACCACTAATTTTATTTTAATAGTTTTTTAATGCTTATGGTACTCAGTTTTTCTTCATTAACTTAATCATCAATAAGATAATACATCCATCATTTTAGCGATTCAATTTTTTTTAATTTTCATAAACATTCTTTAAGGGAACATCAATAGAAAACGAAGGGGGTAATATTAGTTGTATTAATATAGTATTAGTATAATATTAATTTTTTTATTATAGCATTAGTCGTCTTTGTATCAGTATTAGTACTAGTCCTAATATAGTTTTAGTATATGATTAATTGCATTAGTATATATTAGTGTATTAGTATTCTTAACTAGTCATACTATAGTATTAGTAGTATTAGTAAAATATTAATGTAGTATTAGTTGTATTAGTATAGTATTATTCATATTATATAGTATAATAATATTGATTAATAATAATTTAGTTTATTAATAAGACTAATATTATATTAATAGGAATAATACTATATTCATACGATCAATATTATATTAATATAACTAATACCATAATCAATCGATTAATAATAAACTAATGCTTTTTCACTTCTAATACATATTAATATCATACTAATATGTCTTATGCTTTTTCACTTCTAATATACTAAACTAATACAATTAATATAAGACTAATACTATATTAACACAAATATAATTTACTAATAGTACATTAATACAACTAATATAATACTCACTTAAATTCTTCAACGACTAATAAGCTCATTTTATATGCTCAAATACTTTTTCCACATTTATAATAGGTTTGATGAAAAATCAGTCAGGTTAAGTCAATTTCAACCGAATCGCGTTTGATTTCGGGCACACTTCGGGTTAGATATAGCTCAGCTAAGTTAGTATCAGATTTGGGTACTTTCAATTAACGGTTACATGTTGATTACCAAAATAGATCATAGTTTGGGTTCAATTTTCTAATTTTCATTTATTATCTGATTCGGGTAAACATCAATTCAACATACATCAATTTGGTAAACATCATCATCATCATACCTCGTGTATTCCGCTTATAAATTTGGTAAACCTAAAACACAAACATATTTTCGAGTTGAATAACTTTTGATTATAAATTGAATATTTACGTCGGATCACTTTTAGACCGATCACATCCATGCAATACAAATTTTATGTTATTCTCCCAATAACTAACTTATGATCAATGTGCGAAGGGATAGAGCCTAGAGGAGAAAATAATAAAAGTACTATTATATTTTTATATACGGCTGTATGATAAACCATATCGCCCATCTAATTTGTCATCATAAAATATAACAAGCTTGTCTTGATGTAGTTGGTCGATACTTTGAATTGTAATTGTAGCACCATGAATTGCAAATTATGTTCCAGATCCAGTCTCCGGTGCAACATCGTTCTTTTGATCGAGGAAAGTAAAGGAAATTTCACATTATCTTTGTATTAAAAAAGGCAATTCGGTGCACAAAACATCCTAGTAATAAAACGTTGATCATACAATGACTTTTTGAAATTGGAGTTTTAAATGAAGTCATTTGTTAACTTCCATGACCAAAAAGCTTGTTCACCAACGCAGTAATGAGATCAAATGGAAATTTATGGAGACTAAAAGCGTGTTTGGGCTGCATCACCATGAACATCCATAAAAGCACAACTTGAACCCGACAGTGAAAAAACACACAAACATCAGCTAGATTTTGGACTGTTGAGCACATTTTCGCGAAATGAGTCAAGACAATTCAAGCAAATGATCTCGAAGGCCTATGATCAGACATGTAATCTCCGACTAGTAGAATGTTGATCTATAACACAATATCCGTAAATGTCAATCATTGTGTTTCAGAAGGTAGACGAAAGGGAAAATGTGCGAAATGAATCCTGATGATTGAGGACTCAGGTTTCTTATCATCGAATTTGTAGCCTGCACATACCGCAAAGCTTAGAAGTCTGATGATTAAACGATAATAAATCAAATCACGGATTGATAATGATGTAACAGATAAATTTTAAAAATACCAGAACAATTATACAGTTTAATGTTGGGTCAAGTAGTTAAGCCATTAAGTATGATACACAAAACATCAGGGACTATGTGTAGTAATCAACCAACAACATGCTTGAAATGTCCCAAGTGATTGAATTCAGGAGCGGAATGTAGCACTAGCACATCAAAAGACAATCAAAGAAAATAACTAACCTTGAAGGGCATCCATAGCTGTAAGTGCACATTTTGAATCATTGAATTCAACAAAGCACAAAACCATTGCCTTGTCTCCAGTCTGAAATTCAGTAAAATATCAACTGAGATTAAACTACAAAACCATGAAGTATGAGAATTATATTCAAACATAATACGACATTTTGCGGGGACAAATTTACTCATGAAAAAAAAACCCTCATTACGTAACGTGACGCTTGTTATGTAGTTTGTTTGAGAGTTGCCGCAACATTTATTCTCGTTATATACCGGTGCATGAATTTTAATGGTCAAAACGCCACGCTGACAGTTTCTTAACGTGCAATGCAACAACCATCACCCCATTATTTCACCGTTAAAACGAATTTCACAGTTACAACGTTATTTGTCTCCCATTAGAATTTCTTTAATACCTATTAACTTCACTTGTTAAGATCACTTAAATTATAGTTACTCATAATTTTAGTTGTTAAACAACATAATTAAGTAATAAGTTGTTTAATTATGCATTAAAAGTACCATACATAGTGCAATTATAAAGCTATGGACATATAGTAGCATAATGACAGTTCAACAACAAAAATGCAATTATAAGTTCAAAACTCCCTTTATGTGAATTTTTTTCTTTTCAAAATTTCACACTGCAATTCGCGTTATTACTCATTATAGCCATTTTCCATGACACCATGACCGTTTCTGCAAACACATCGGCAACCGCGGTTTTTTTCCGTGGATTACTAGTGGACACTAGAAACAACACATGTTTTGTCTTCCTATCATCAATGACATGAGGAGACACTAGCACAACCATGACAGTCTATGTAAACTTAGTGCAAGTTTTTTGTTCAAATTTCTGCCTTTCTCCCAAGTACTTTTCAAGATAACCATCTTGTGCTCAACCCTATACTACCATAGTTAAGATGGTTGATTCATTTCACAACTACAAATATCTTTATATTAAGGATCAATATAAGTTATTTCTACAGAGTTTATATAAAGGCCTAATGGACAGCAAGATAACTTATATAAGGTCCAATAAAAATCAATCAAATTTCAGAGTTTAACTAAAAATAACAAACTTACCCGTCTTGGTTCCTTGTGTATGACTTTGATATCTTTATAACCTATGAAAGGACGAAAAATATCTATGTTCACAAGTGAAGGAAAGACAAATCCCGGAGATCAACAATAAAGGCCAAAGTAACTATACCAAATAAAGCTTTAAAATAAAACCTATTCAATCTACTTTCAAAAATGCCTATGTATTACTTTGTCATGAAATGTTTTTCCTCCAAAATGCCATGATAACATCATTATAGTTGTTACTATTATTATTATTATTATTATTATTATTATTATTATTATTATTATTATATGTTTGATGATTCTTATAAATTTTAAGACGGTCAGCTGCTTGTAATTTAGGTCCATAACTCTATATACAATGTCATCTGTCAACTGTCAACTGTCAAGGTATTGGAGTGGAGACCAAAGACACTAGCATGTCTTCAATACACAGTATAACCTCTTTGCTTTTCTAAATTCCATCAGCAAGTGAAGTAAAACTAGTTGCAAAGAGTAATCATACAACCCAAAATTTTAAATGGAAAAAAAAAAAAGTAAAATTGCCTCTCCATCAGGCAGCTTCATGTATTATAGCACTAACAGATTTAATAATTAAAAATATAACATGTCATCACCCCAATGTCAAGTGGCTCTTGCCTAGGTGGGTTGGAGGATTGATTGTACACAACCTTACTAGTAATAGCAAAGAGGTTGTTTTCAATTGACCTTGATCGCAAAACATCATTTCACAAATGATTTAATGGGTCATTTTAATATTATAGTCCATTATAATATGAAATCAAAGAATTATAAATCTTTGGCTTCCATCAGAAATGGACGACGATTCAATCCACAATATGAAACAATAAAATCATTAAATATTTTTTCAGCATCTTAACTTGTAATTCAAACAATATTACTTAAAACGAAAAAAGATGATGATAGTACTTCATTTACACCCTTGCAAACAAAAGCTCAAGAAAGAGAGAACAAAAGCAAAACAGTTGCAGCAAAATGTCATATTGTCCATTATATATGAATATACTTCACATTATCTCATTAGTCATTACTCACTATTAGAGTTTTGGGATCCCTTTTTACAGCCATATGTATGATGCATGCAACACTATTTGTCGATATAAGTATTAGTAGTGTTTCTCATATCTTCGTTCATTTAAGTAAATGTATTATCTCAAACACCCACAAATGGGTAAAAAGACTTTGACCATTCATGTAAAAAAAATAGTTTTATAAAAGTTCCCAAGACATGTGAGGGTATTTGACACATGCTGTCAAGTTCGGACAAACTATTTAAGGTATTGGGTATCATCAACACCTTATCATCAACTCCTCATCAAACAAAGCCCAGAAAAAATTTATGCATGAAAACAATTCTCCAAAAACCAAAAAATATTACAAATAACAATAGCAAGGAAAACAATGAATATTAAATATATGCATATTAAGGATACGACCAACTTCCCTTCTGGTGCAGTCAGCAGGAAGCCCATCAACAAAAAGAATGTTGGATTCCCGTCCGTGCAAAGGGGGACCATCAACCCTTATCTGAGAACTAGGTCTCTCATAAATCATATCTGCATTGCCGGGAGCCACAGAACTAATGCCTAAAGGGACATCTCGCCTATGGCTCATTAGAATGGGGTCATCACGAGGGGAGTAACCTCTAACACTCACTCCAGCTGTCACACCACCAATTAAAGGTTCATCCCTCGACACATAACCTGAGATATCATCCAAACCATAAGCTCTAGACCTCACGGGAATTACCTACAATAAACACAAACACACATGCACGTCAGAATCCCCGTAGTGACGTAGTCAATGTATAGGTGGGGTATCAAATGTGTTTGTGTAAACAAGCTCAAAGTATTTTGCAACTGTTTGCCCACTTAAAAGTATTTTGCTCCAAGTCAAATTAGGTAATTTCTTATACATGGGAATTAGTAGCACTTAGACTCTTACCATTAATGATTTGATATAATGATTTACAGGGGTACTTAAATGATTAAACCAATTACATGATAATTAGTTAATATTATTTTCGTTCCTTAAAGTTGTGCCCACAAGGAATGTTCATGGGAATTAACAAAAATAAAATCTTTTAAATAGTAAATATATTATTTTATTGAATAATAAATTTAATGGAGGAAAAATAAGGACCATAAATATTTAAAAATATTAAAATAAAAATTAATGAAAAAAATATAGTAACCAAAACTATTCAGTGAAAAACATGTTGGGATATACGAAAATATAAAAATATTAAAATGAAGTTAATGGAAAATATGGGGGGACCATAAGTATTATTAAAATATTAAAATGAGCATTGACAAGGTTAATTTTATCCAAAGGTTTTGACAAAAATAAAAAGATTTTCTATGGGACCAATAAATGAAGCAACCCAAAATGACAAATGGAAACAACTTAAAGAATGGAGGGAGTAACAAATAGTTTTATTAATTTAATACTAACTAAATGATTTAACTAAAGTAATTGATAATAAAAATATTCATTTGGCTGGAAAAATTTGCTCATAAATAATTTAATAAAAATGATAATAAGGTTTTGTATGCCAATTAGTATATAATTAAGATTATGATTATATTGCCTAATTTCAAATCTAATTACGATAAATGTTATTTTTACATATAAAAAGAACAATAGCAATCAATTGATTTAATATAGTATGTATTTCAATTAGAAGAAATAAAATATTTATATTAGTATATTTTACACGGTCATTGGATTTATTATATAACATTAATATATTGGTTAAAGATTTTTAGAATGATGTTTATATTGAGATTGATGCATACTATATCGATATTGTAATATTAAGGTTATGATTAAGAAAAATAAGATAAAACTCATGAATGATACATAGCATATTAAAAAAATAGAGTATTAATAAAATAACATATTACATCTTATTTTATATGTAATTTGATTGATTTTAAAATGATAAATTTTTTAATGTCAAGAACAAATACTATGTGTTATTTCTCTCATAACAAATATTATTTTGGTAATCTGTATGTAAAACAATAAGGCAACAATTATATAAACTATTTTAATACACATTTTATATAAATGAACATTAAATTGAATTAATGGTCATTAAAAGAAATTTATGTGAAATGTTCAAATGCATTCTCTATGCGTTTAGTCACTAACTATTTGTAATAATTTACCATTTCAGTTTTTGATTTAATCAATCTAATACATTTGTGTATTACACAAGTACTTAAAAAAAAATAAGTGATTGATAAATAAAATTTTTCATTCGTGCATGGATTAGACATATAAGCTCATATTATAAAAACCTTAAGCATTCAACATGAAATGATTTAGACATTACTACATTGCTGAAGTACATTGGTTTAGTTATACAACCTTTTCATAAATTATTATGAACAATATTTATTTTTATTGTCATTTACAATGTGATGCATTAAAAATTAATGTACAGTTTCCAACTTTATAATTCATTTGTATAAATCGATAGATTAATATATACGTGCCTTTGCACAAGCATATATATTAATAACTTATAAAAACAAGTACTTACATCTCTACTCAGGGGATCTATAGATGAACCTCGCATGTCATTTGCTCGCAACAAGTGATGAGACATCTTACGTATATATGCTGGATAAATGTAGTCACTCAAGACTTGTACCTATAGCAACATGGAATGGATGAGTTGGAAAAGCAAAAATTATATATCTAGGAAAAAAACAACATTGCATTACACTAGTGCCACTAAAGTTACTCCCACTTTCTTAGAGTACCTTTTTAATGCCAAAAGACTATCAAAAAAACAAATCCTACTTTAAATGTATAAAAGTGCATAAGTTAAAGAGCCAATTTTTGTTAACAAAATCATATTTCCATAATAGAAAGACATCCAAATTATAATGTTCTTTTAGAAGCAACAAGTGAGTTGATGACAGGGTCAAACGCAGTGAAGATTCTAAAATCACCACAAGTTTTACATTGTTGTAAACTCAACTAACATCAAAATCATGGATTAAAATAGATATAAAATAATAGGCACATACAACCATACAAAAGAAATGTCTTAAAGGAAGGAGGAATCTCATAGCGAACCAAAAAACATGTGCATTAATTTAGGAATCCTACATAACAGAGGCAACAAATTCATCAATCATTGTACTGAATCCAAACACAAACGATGTTACTATATTAACCATATTGTAAATACTTACATTATACAAAATTTTGCTTTAAAAAGAGAATTTATATGATCCTTATCGGATGTTTCACTCCATCGTTGAAGTACTAAAAAAGCATCTAAAATCTAAAAGTAAAGTCTAGTCACACAAATCAGATTCTATTGATGACATATTTTTAAATTATTCTAAAAGCCAAAAAAATGAGATCAAACAAATACCTATTCAAGGCTTGGGGAGAATTAATAATAACATCAAGCCCTTCAATACATGAAGAGAAAAATATAACTTATAATCAGTCATATTCTTAAAGAAGTGTTCCTGGAAAACATCAAGGAACTAAGTTAATGCCATCAACTAAACCTGAACATAGAAGTCCCAAGAAGAAGAAAACTTTTCTGTTTGAACCCTAAGCCAAATACAATTGCAAGACAAGAAAAGCAAAAACAAGATCGGTTTCCTAGCTTAAGATATTGAAGGAATAATGCAACATCCACAAGCCACTTCATAGCATCGGAAACATAGTGGTAAAATCCAATAACCAATCAAAATATACCCAAGTTAGACAAGTATCCTTTTATATTACCACTTTCCCCCTCGTAGCTATTGCAAAGGAGGATCCATTCACAAATTATGTACAATCTTGTACTTGTTCATATTATTCAATATCAATTGGTCATACATATATGATCATGTCCATTTCAAATCAATACGACTACAATGTGGACCCAAAAGAGGAGGCACATAAGAACATAGAGATTACTTCATATCAATTAACATCACACTTAAACAAGTAGTAGCCAAAAGCCAACAAATGTTGGCTAAAGCAAAGTAAAACACTA
Organism: Amaranthus tricolor; assembly: GCF_026212465.1. Taxonomy (NCBI): domain Eukaryota; kingdom Viridiplantae; phylum Streptophyta; class Magnoliopsida; order Caryophyllales; family Amaranthaceae; genus Amaranthus; species Amaranthus tricolor. The sequence continues at coordinate 17,186,210 of NC_080053.1, forward strand.
TAACGAACAATGTATTTCCATCATACTAATCCATACAACTTCGTTAATATTTGACACCATTGAACCATCATATGTACGTGTGCGAAGTAGCTCATACATCCACAACTTACACAAATACAAAAAGAACAACACCATTGCAGTAATACAATGCCTCTAAGAGGATTCTGCATAGGCAGGGGTTGAGGTCAAATGCACATAACCTTTCCTTGTAATAACAACAAGACCATTATTATTCCAAACTGAAATAATCATCACCCAAACTGCCACAATATATTATTTCATATTCTATAACTTTTGTACAACAAACACCCAGTGTCGAATCTAGGGTCTAAAACAAAAAATTGTATTCTTATCAACAGCTTATTCAAGCCAAGAATTGAATTTCACAATTATCATCTCTAACTTTCTTTTACTAAATCCTAAATAAGCAATTAAAATTTCAAACCACAGGTAAAAACAAATATATAAGCACAAAAGAATTGAAATTTTTAAGAGTAAAAAATTAAGAAATCCTAAGATAAAAGAATGAAATTACAAGAACAACTTACAAGCCAATAATAGAAGAGGACTAGATGTAAATTTTAAAAGATGCAACAAGCAAACAGTAGCACTGTAGCACCGTCACCAATTACGCGTTTTTGAAGAATGAAGCAGGGAGGAAGCAGCAGCAGTGCAGCACAACACCGAGGAGGGGAGATTCGATCGGTTTCTATGGGGATATTGATGTGTGGCAGCGACGGCGTCGGTCAGTAACCGGTGGCCGGTGAGAGCGTTTGCGGGCTCGCTGTTTCTAGACGTCCGAATGGGGGAATGGTATGGCTTTGTGGGGGGAAAAAAGAATAAACCCTAAGTAAACCACTTAATTCACAATACGGAAATATGTTAAAACTAGTATATTTATGCAGAATAAATATTTGTCTTAAATAAATCACTTAAATTCACGCAATTTTATTATTTTAAGCTTTTTTAATATAATTAGAATAAATATTTGTCTTAAATAAATCACTTAAATTCACTTAATTTTATTATTTTAAGCTTTTTTAATATGATTAGAATAAATATTTGTCCTCTCTACAAGAGATTACAAGAGAGTTGTTTTCTACCCATTTGTTGGGTTAATTTCACCCACATATTGAGTTTTGATCTCTCTCCTCATGAGAGTTTGGGATTGGTCTCTAGTTAATTTGCTGGTAGAAATTAATGCGATAATGCAACAGACACCAAAACTGCAATTATCATCAACTACATTAAGTTTAATTATATCTCAAAACTACAACAGATCGATGAACCCTCTTGTAAAAGGCTGTATCAAAGAGCGATGTGGAAGAGAATATTTAGAAATGTCAAAATTTCATACACAATGATTGTAATTTTGTTAACTTTGAATTATATTTGGTTTAAGGTGTTATGTATTTGTTCATTTTTATCTCTGATGTAGATGTTGCATGATTATTTATTAATGAATTAGGTATTATTCAGAAAACAAAGTATAACTACGCGTGTATTGCACGAATTTCTGTTAGTTTGATGGTCAATACTCCCTCCATTCTTTAATGTTCTTCCCATTTGGAATATTCCACTTTGAGGAGAGAGAAATTTAATTAATGTATTTTTATTATGTATACGTATGTTGTTGTAACCAAATAAATGTTGTTATAACCCCAAATATATTATGTGACTTATACACATTTCAATTCACACTCGCGCGTGAGTTTTTTTTTTTTAAATTAACATAAATTAGATTTGGGCTGGGCCTTTGAGAGCTATCTTTACAAAAGACAGTCTCAAGTAAAAATTTGTTTTTTAATAATTAGGATCAACTCTATTTGGGCCCCTTCATGAGCTGGGTCAAGGGATGGTTATGGGTCCAGGACCCTGTTGGACCCGCCCCGAACTCGCCCCTTTTTAAGGGTTTGGGTCTTATTTTTTGAGACCATTGGATCCGAGTCAAATCTAGATCCAAAAAATACTTGACGGGTCCGGATTCGAGTCATAAGATGTAGACCCGGACCCGGACCCAGACTCTACCTCTAGACCCGGATCATAGGCCCGCCCCTCAGACCTCGACCCGGACCCTATACAACTAAATATTCTAATTTCTAAATATTAATTATTTAAAATTAAATATTGTGAGCCATTACCCTAAGTCTTCACTTCATATATATAGTCTAGAGTACTCCAGATTCCACAACCCTAAATCTTCACTCTTTAACGCTGCTACTCTACTGTGAGTCCATTTCATTATACTGAGTCTTCACTGTAACAGAACTTTTTTTTTAATCTTAAACATTTTGACAAATTTAATAATCGTTTCGTTTTATTATTTTTAATGCCGTTTCGAATTTTATTTCAATCGTTCTTAAGTTCTTGATGTTCTTTTATATATAATTTATTTCTCTTAAAATAAATTACCTAAATATTAAGTTTAGCTAAATTACCTATAATAACTTAATCTTTTTATTTCCTATATTAATTCATGATTAAAAATATATATATATATATATATATATATATATAATAATAATAATAATAATAATAATAATAATAATAATAATAATAATAATAATAATAATAATAATAATAATAATAATAATAATATAATAAATAAATAATAATAAAATGTGCTGGCGGGGAAGGAAAATCAGTAAATTAATTCACAAATATAAGCTAATTTCTAAAAAAATTCTAAAAACCCTAGAAAAATTCCTAAAAATTCTCAAAATTTTCTAATAATAGTGTTTAGTGTTAATTATTGAAATTCAAGGGGAGGAAGCTAATTTTGTGGCTAGAAATTCTCCAACAAAAGAAATTGGTTAATAGTAAAATTGTTAAAGGTATAAATTCTTACATATATTTATTTACATAAAATTATGCCCATAAATTTTATATGTGTTTAATATAAATTAAATTTTCTGTAAATTTTGGTGAATTAATTCGTTGTAATTTAATTTATATGATTTATTCATTTAAATTGTCAAAAACCGCATAATCTGAAATAATTTTTCATTAAAATAGTAAATAGTAATATTTTTAAACAAAAATTTTTCTGTACATACATATATATATATATATGAGATATAAATTGTGTATTAATTTCGTGAATTATAGTTGAGTATAAATATGGAGTATTATTAATTTTTGGTAAAAAAAAAGGCATAAAATAAGAAAATTCATAAACTGGGTTAAAAATAAATAATTATGGAAAAAAATAATTTATTTTATTGTTACTGTATTTTCTTTTCATTTAATTTATTTTTGTGAAATTTTGTGATATTTAAATTTTAAAGAAATAAATTAATAATCTAAATTGTTATTATAGGCGAAAAGAAAGAAAAATCAAAATAATAATTAAAATTAATTTATTTTGGTGAATAAGAATATACACCAACTCATTTAATATTAAGTTATTTATTTTAAAATATTTTGTGTAGATTTTAATCTTAAGGAAATTAATTATTCATGTACTAAATCTAAAACTAAGCTATTAAGAAATTAATTAAATGAAATAAAATTTTATTTTCTAAAAATTTGGATAAATGGGCTAGGATCTATAATAAACCCAGTATGTCCTTTTTAAGACATTTTTGGTATTTATTTATGATGGAACTATTTATTTTATCATTTATAATAAATAGACATTTAAGAAATTGATTATTAAGAAATTAATAAAGCTTAATTGAAAATTTATCTATAAATAAATACTAAAGACCCAGTTTAGTTTTGATTTAGTTTAATAATAAATGATTATTTATATGTAAGTTGTTATAAATTTATTTCTATTATATGTTATTGTAATGTTGCATTTATATGAAAACAGTAACATGATAATAAAAAGGCTTGATAGTAAGGAAATGTCGAACCATGCTTCCGGCATGTAAAAAACGTGGCACGTAAAATACGGCGAACACAGTAAGGTTGTTTAACCTGATCTGTGGCTCGAGCAACATTGTACTGGAGGAGTGACGACTCTTTGCATATTACTTATTGCAATGCATATATTTTCTATACTTGTATATTTGCGGTAAGTTTTTATACTCGGTTTTTTTTAAAGCTGATTGATTTTCATCGGCTGTTCCCATATGTCGGGAGCAGATGCTGCAGGTGACTTTACATGAAGTTGTTAAATTCTCTATGTGATGTTAGGATATAGTATATATGTAATTTATATTACGAGTATGTAAAAATGATAATTATGTATTAAATAAAGATGTAATACATAAAATTATATTTTAATAATTTAAGTTTTCTTTGTTTTTTTTGAAAATTCTATTTTGTTTTATTTCTTTTTCGCAATAATCACGGTTCGATAGACTTTCGCTTAGCATTACTTACTATTATATTACTTTAAACCTCTATTTAGAAAAAAAATTGTCCGTTACATTCTCCCTCTCTACTGCGACTCCATTACTACTCACAGTACTCAAGGCCTCAATAGACGCCATCACGCCATAGACTTTAGGTACTCCTTTTTTTTCATTTTGAATTCTGATAATTGTGAATTGTGATCACTAGTCATTAGTGGAAAAAACCTCGTTTGCTGCGGTTTTTTGGCCTTTTTTTGCTGCGGTTTTGGCCCCCAGCAATAGTGACAGCAACAAATGTCCTACTTTAAATGCTGCGGTTACAAACCGCAGCAAAAAAGGGCATTATTTGCTGCGGTCAGAGGCAAAATCGCAGCAAATAATGAGGGGTATTTGCTGCGGTCAGAGCTAAAATCGCAGCAAATACTTCTATTTTTTTTTCTTTTTTCGTTTTATCCTTATAATAATCCACTAATAATACAATGTAATAACAGTGATTAATCCAATGATAATCACAGATAATCAACAATAATCTCTTTGTAATAATAAACTCTCGCTCGTATATATAATATAATATCATGTACGTACATATATATATATATATATATATATATATATATATATATATATATATATATATATATATATATATATATATATATATATATATATATATATATATATATATATATATATATATATATATATATATATATATTATATATATATATATATATATATATAATATACATTAAAGTATAAAAAATAATCTATACTAATTACAATTTATCAAGGACAAATATTAGCAAGATACGCGGCAATCTTGTCTTTTAATTCGCGCATCTCTCCACTTCTCAAAGGTCGTGTTTCCCTCGGAATGTCGTTTAAAACCTATAATTATAATATAAAAATAAAAGATTAATATATAAACATTAGATTTTACCAATAATTATTTAAGAACGTAACAAATACTTACGGCATCTATATTTTCGACTCCAAACTCCTTCACGGATTTTATAATATCGTCCATATACTTCAGCGCGTAGTAGCCGCATTCAACGAAAGAAGAAGGTTGTTGAAAGCACTAAGAGAAAATAGATGTTAGTGTCAAAAACGGTTAAAAACGCATAAAATGGCAACTTAACACGTAATTTCTAGCATATGACTACGATTTTCAATTCTAACCACTTCAACACATTAATATATACCAAAAAGTGTTGTGTGCCAAGTTTCGTGCAAAACAAACCAAGTTTGAGCTACTTTACGCGCGAAACTACCAAAAACGGTTAAAAACGCATAAAATCGCAACTTAACACGTAATTTCTAGCATATGACTACGATTTTCAATTCTAACAACTTCAACACAATAATATATACCAAATAGTGTTGTGTGCCAAGTTTCGTGCAAAACAAACCAAGTTTGAGCTACTTTACGCGCGAAAGTGCCAAAAACGGTTAAAAACGCATAAAATTGCAACTTAACACGTAATTTCTAGCATATGACTATGATTTTCAATTCTAACCACTTCAACACAATAATATATACCAAATAGTGTTGTGTGCCAAGTTTCGTGCAAAACAAACCAAGTTTGAGCTACTTTACGCGCGAAAGTGCCAAAAACGGTTAAAAACGCATAAAATCGCAACTTAACACGTAATTTCTAGCATATGACTATGATTTTCAATTCTAACCACTTCAACACATTAATATATACCAAATAGTGTTGTGTGCCAATTTTCGTGCATAACAAACCAAGTTTGACCTACTTTACGCGCGAAATTGACAAAAACGCTTAAAAACGCATAAAATCGCAACTTAACACGTAATTTCTAGCATATGACTATAATTTTCAATTCTATCCACTTCAACACAATAATACATACCAAAGAGTGTTGTGTGCCAAGTTTCGTGTAAATCTGATACAAATGTGGTTGTATGAAATGAACATACCAAAGGAGCCCACACAAGGCTGCATACAGACCTCACGACAAAGCAGCAAACTAGTGACCAGACCACCTTGCAAGACACGTGGAGACTAAACCTATGCATCCGGGACCTAGGCTAAAGTGGAAATGAAATTTCGGTACTTGGATCTAGCTATCAAGATCCTTAAACCATTCTAACAATCCTGGACCTACGCTTGAATCTAGGTATTATTGGAAGATACCACAATACCTTAGCCAGGGGCCCTTTAGCATCCCGAGCCCCTTTACGCTTGTAGCGCGATAACCCACACCTAGGACACTCTTCTAAGTTCTCTTTTTCATTCCGATACAACAAACAATCATTCGGACACGCATGAATCTTCTGGTACTCTAAGCCGAAAGGACGCATGAGCTTTTTTGCATAATATGTCGACTTTGGAAGTTCATTTCCCTCAGGAAGCATCTCACCTAATGCTTCTAATAACATTGTGAAACTAGCGTCACTCCAATTGAACTTTGACTTAATGTTGAAAATTGTCAACACTGCTGTTAGTTTGGTGAACTTTGTACATCCAGGGTACAAAGACTTTTGAGAAGCCTCTGTCAACAAGTCAAAAACACGAGGACGTTTTCCTAACTCATCCTCGACTCCCTCCATCATCTCATCAACACGATCCACATCCTCATCGACATTCTCTTCATCTGTCTCATACCCATCAACATGATCTACTACATCCTCATTGACATCGGCCACATTATTGACGTCCTCAACAACACTTTTCTCTTTGTAAACTCCCTCCTCACCATGCCAAACCCAAACATGATATTGAGGCCTAAACCCACGTCGAAGTATGTGCTCCCTAAGGATATCAATATTATCTACCTTTGATACATTGCCACAACTGACACATGAGCAATAAAAACCAATTCCCCTCGTCCTAACTTGATGTTCAACCGCAATACTACAAAATTCTAAAACGCTATCAATAAATTCCGACGATTCAATGCTTCTATACATACAAGAACGATCTTTTGTCATCCTAATTAGTGTGATTAATTGATTCAAAAAAAAATTAATACACAAATTTTATACATATATACTTAACGAACTCTAACTAACCACAAAATTAAGTAATAATCATTCATTTAACACTAATTAACCCAAATAATAACACAATGTTTTTTAAACTGTTCAAATGATGTTTATTGTAGTAACCATAATTAATATTTATATAAAAACAATAAAAATCAAATCACATTCATAAACATGGACAACTAATTAATATTCATATCAACAACTCATTCATTTAACAATAAACAAACCTAATTAAACCTAACATACAAACTATAAAAAAAAATATGATAAATTTAAAACTTAAAAACCACAACTACATACACAATCGTAAATAAAATGAAGAAATTACTTAAAAATATAACAAAACATGATATATATGATAAATTTAAAACTTAAAAACAATAACAACATACACATTCATAAAGTATGACAAATTTAAATCTAATTTACAAATCAAAATGAAAAAAATACCTTAAATTATCGTGGGTTTTGGTGGGTTAGTGTATAACCTATACAATGAAAAAAAAATTAGTATAAAAAAAACTAAGCGCCCTAAACGTACACAATTAATGAAGCTTGAACAATAATGGCCTAGGTTTGAGAACTAATAAGCTTTAAAAAAATTATACCTTGAAGAAGAGCAAGAACTAAGCCCAAATTTCGTGGGTTTTCGTGGGTTTAAGAAGAGCAACAACAATGTGTACAGCGCAGTTTCAAGAAGTTGATAATGAAGAAAAGCAATAAGAAGAGCAAGAATGATGATCAAAGAAGAACAAGAACAAAAAGATGATGAAGAAGAAAGATTGAAGACAGTAATCGAACAAATTATGATGAACAAGAAAACCGGCAGTTTCAATATTGAGTGAAGAAGTGCAACAGTCGTATAAACATCAATATAATGAAAGCAGTTTCGTGGGTTTTATGTTTTAACATAACATTAACATATATGGCGCGTTTTTGAAAATACAATTGCTGCGGGCAAGGCAAAAACCGCAGCAATTATGTGAAGAATTATGTTATTTGCTGCGGGTAGTCAAGAACCGGAGCAATTGAAGAATGTTTTTTTGCTGCGGGCGTCAAACAAACCGCAACAATTGAAGCTGCTCATATGTATTTGTTGCGGTCAAGGCCCAAAACCGCAGCATTTAAGTGTTTATTTTTTTTTCTAATTCTTTTTCCTACTTATTGCTGCGTATATATAAAAACCGCAACAAATGTTTAGCAGCAAATACGATTTTTTCCACTAGTGAGTGGAAAAAAACGTATCTGCTGCGTGTCATTTGCTGTGGTTTTCTTTAGACGCAGCATTAAATAGCAAAAATAAAAAAAGAAAAAAAATATATACTACAAATGCTGCGGTTCTCTTGATGCCCGCAGCATATAAGTACTTATATGTTGCAGTTTTTTGTAGCCCGCCGCATATAATCACTTATATGCTGCAGTCTATTTCAGCCTACAGCAAATAGCCTTACTTCTGAAAAATTTAAAACCTGCGTTTCAACTTTCATTTGCTCAAAACCTTCATATAACTGTTGTATTCTCGCATAAACCCACGACTCTTGTTCTTCAAGTTCTTTAATTTCTTCAAGTTCTTCAAAAGTTTCTTCAAAAACCCACGAAAATCTGTTCAAGTTCTTCAAAAACCCACGACTCTACTATGTTCTTCTCTTCAATCTGTTCAAGTTCTCTAAACCCCACGACTTTTACAACTCTACTGTGTTCTTCATTTTCCTTAAACCCATACGACATTTGCTTCTTTATTCTTTTTGCTTCTTCTTCCTCATAAACCCACGACATAAGCTTTCTTCATTTGCTCTGTTCTTCATTTGCTCATAAACTCACGACATAAGCACGACATTTGAAGGCCACGAATTTGCTTCCTCATATACTCTGTTCTTCATAAACCCACGAATTTCTTATTTAAGCTTTGAAAACCCACGAATTTTTCTTCATATGTCCACGAATCTTCTCTCTTCAAGGTAATTTTCACGAATCAACGGTGTTTTTTTATGTTTATTTTTACTTTTGTTTGGAAAAAATGGTTATGTGTACTAATTTTGTTTTTCTTATTTCATTGCAGGTGACATTGTAATTGTTCTTCATCTACATACACAAGGTAATTTCTAGTGATGCTAATTTTTATTGTTTTTCATATTTTTAGGGTTTAGGGAGTTTGACATTATTATTTATATTTTGTATAATGAGTTTGATATTTTTCAAAGTTATGTTATTAATTTTTTATTTTTTTTGATTTATGTGTATTTTGTTAAAAATATGGTTTATTGTACATATGTTTTTATTTTTTAGAATTAGAATATATATGTTTTTAGGGTTAAATGATTTTAATTTTTATGTGCATTTTGTTAAAGATGAAGTATACAATGTTAATTATTCTAAGTGATTTTATTTTAGAACACAATGTATAGTGCTTATATTTTTAGGGTTAAATTTGTTTGATATTAATAAGTATATATGTGTATTAATTTTGTTTAGAATTAATTAATCACACTAATTAGGATGACAAAAGATCGTTCTTGGATGTATGGAAGCATTGAATCGTCAGAATTAATGATGGCGTATTAGAATTTTGTAGTATTGCGGTTGAGCATCAAGTTAGGATGGGGGGGAGTTGGTTTTTATTACCCATGTGTAACTTGTGGCAACGTATCAAAGGCAGATAGTGTTCATATCTTTAGGGAGCACATACTTCGACGTGGGTTTAGGCCTCAATATCATGTTTAGGTTTGGCATGGTGAGGAGGGAGTTTACAAGGAGAAAAGTGTTGTTGAGGACGTTAATAATGTGGCTGATGTCAATGAGGATGTAGTAGATCATGTTGATGGGTATGAGACAGATGAAGAGAATGTCGATGAGGATGTGGATCGTGTTGATGAGATGATGGAGGGAGTCAAGGATGAGTTAAGAAAACGTACTCGTGTTTTTGACTTGTTGGCAGAGGCTTCTCAAAAACCTTTGTACCCTGGATGTACAAAGTTGTGATTTTAAGGTTTTTTAAGCTTTTTTGGCACTTTAACACACAACACTATTTTGTTAGAATTGAATTTACGTTCCTACGTTCTAATATATTACTATTCATACTCTTTCAGGTACTGATATACAATGCATCTTTTCAGAGCCGAAATTGTCCCCGAGATTGAGGCCTCGGATAATGAGCATCATAGTTATGACACTGAAGAGGACGAAATTGTTAGATATGAGCGTATGGCTGAAGACGCTCCACCACTTAAATAATTATGACACTGAAGACGCCGCACCAACGGATGCTCCCATGCATTTGGAATACAATGCATTGGTCAACCCTGCGGAAAATGGCGTAGGCAATATGGAAAACAAGTGGGCCTATGTATCCGCAAGATTTCCATATTGTACGCATGCAACGAGGTTCCAGAGGGTTTGAAGAACTCTCTATGGAATGATACTGTGGTAAGCAACTTTACTATTTTTATTCATTTAGTTTCATTTTAAAATTGATTTAATTGACACTAATAAATATAATTTTTTTGTAGAATCTTTTTCACATCGAGAACGATGAGGAGAAGAAGAATGTATTTCTTTCAGCTGTTGCTGAAAGATTTAGAGATTTCAAATCCAAACTAGTTACTGGCTGGATCACGAAGAAGCGTGCCCGTACGACTAAAAAAGTCAAAATGGGAAACAAAGGTGGAGAGCAAGCACCTTCGAAGATGCCCTACGAAATATGGGGTCACATATCAAAGAAGGAATGGAGGCTTTTGTTGCCAAAAGAACAACTCCCACTGAAGTTGTAAGTATTCCATATTATATTATAGCTTTTGATTTGAATTTACTTCTTTTGGTTCAATCATTAAACTAATATATGACATTTGATTTCTGTTTATTAATTAGGAAAAGCGTAATAAAGCTTCTGAATCAGCAAGCAAAAGAAAGTTTTACCATCGCTTGGGCCCAAAAACGTGCGATGAGGTTCGAAAAGAGTGGGTGGATGCGGGTTTATATCCCAATCAAAGTCCAGCCACGCCCTCATCTACGACTACCTCCGCATCCGTGAATACTCCTACTGGAGATCGGGTGCGAGATTGGTATTGCGGGCTTCATTCACGAGATGCAAGTGGTAAATTTACCATTAATGATCCGGGAACAAAGAAGGTTGCTGATGCTGGTGGTGAGTTTTGAAATTATTAAGTATATTCTTGATTTGTTTTGTATTTTTTGGCTTTGATTTACTTATACTAGTTGTTATATATGTCACTTTTTATTTGAACAAATGGGCTGGAAGGAAAAACAAGCTACGGGGGAGTTCACCCCAAGAGGCAATGTTGATGCATTGCATATGGTATTAGGGAAAGACCATAGAGGGCGGGTAGTCGAAAAAGGAGGCGTCTGCGTGGGGTTAAAGAAGGCACTCGGCAAAGAGTGTGTTGCTACTCAATCCCGAACGATGCTACCTGATGAAGTAGCAACCCTCCGAGCAGAAATTACGAAGGACGTTCTCACCAAACTGGCACTCGTGTTGCAGAAGATGGGAGCACCCGCTGTTGACTTGGCAAACCTGATTGTCGAGGATCAACAAAGTCAACATGGGGATCTTAACACTTTGGTAGAGCCAACAGCCGAGCCCATTACCCCCGTAGCACCCCAGCCCATTACTACCCCTGAAGGGAAAAATCCCACATCGAAGACCATGAACTCCGTTGCTCAAAATCCGGAGCAAACTCCCGAGCCAGTGGTACAGGTACATAGTTTTTAAATATATAAGCACTTATTAATTTAAATTGCAATGTGTTTTAATATTTTATTATGATGCTTATTATACTAAACGACTCAATTTTCAGGAGGCAACTCCTTGTTCTCTTTTGCTGGCTCAGTTAGGTGTTGCTAGTGATAGCGACTTAACTGAGGTTGCATATGGTGTGGCACAACCAACCAAAGAGGGCCAAACAGTGCATTCGATGCCTGTTACTAGTGGCCATATCAGTTTGACCGTGGAAACTATTCTAAAGGGGTTTGAAGATTTCTCACTCCCGGTTCCAATGCCAGAATGGAGCCTTGAGAAACTATCAGACGCCCTAGGTAGTTTCGTCACATGGCCATATGCTTGGGTCCGATTCACTACCATGGTAATAATCATTTGTATCTTATTTATTTTTATTTTTTTAATTGCATGCTTACACTAATTTAATTTTATAAATTGAAATAGCAAAAGAGTCCAAAGGGCTTTAGGAGAGAGATCAGTTCCTCATCAAAGGTGTCGACTGGGTCAAAGTCGATGGCAATCACTTCAATTTTGACTGATGCGGAGCTAAAAGATCTCTCTCAAGATTGCAAATGGCTGCACACATGTGCATCTCGCCTGCGTGAGGAGGACCCAATCGTTCTAACCCTACAGAAGGAACAATTCCGCTATGTTGAGAGCCCATTTTTAATTGTTGGTCCTAGTGACTTGGGCAATTTTTTAGAGGAGAAATGTTGAATGTAGCTCTTATCCATGTCTACATGAGGTGATGTTCATTATCTTACAATTTAGGCATTATTGTTTAATTGTATTAACAACCGAATTACTGACAAAATTTTCTTATTCGTGTGTTTAGTGCGGCGTACGAGGAGCGAAATTCTTGCAAACCCCCAATAAAAATTGGATGGTTTTGTCCTGAGTCGATTTCGGATACTAAAAGCGTAAATGATCCAGATGACGTCAAAACATACATTGAGACTGCTTTGAATAATTCCCTTACATCTAAACACACGTTCATTCTGGCTCCATATGTGGAAGAGTAAGTTTTATTTTTGAAATTGATCTTATCTTTTGATTTTTAAGTTCACATAATCTCTAATTTGTTGATTTTAAATTTGTGTTTGTAGTTCGCATTGGATACTTTTGGTCATATGTCCTTTAACGAACACTGTGCACGTCTTCGACTCATTACAAAAACCTTAAAGCCCGCCTCGCAACAAAAAATTCAAAACCTTGTTTAATGCGTACATAATTTTATAAATTTTACCAATTTTCATTTATTTGAAGTGTTATATATATATATATATATATATATATATATATATATATATATATATATATATATATATATATATGTATATATATATATATATGTATATATATATATATATGTATATATATATATATATATATATATATATATATATATATATATATATATATATATGTATATATATATATATGTATATATATATATATATGTATATATATATATATATATATATATGTATATATATATATATATATGTATATATATATATATATATATATATATATATATATATATATATATATATATATATATATATATATATATATGTATATATATATATATATATATATATATATATGTATATATATATATATATATATATATATATATATATATATATATATATATATATATATATATATATATATATATATATATATATATATATATATATAGTTATACTTTTCCCATGCGTTTCAGCACAATGAAGAAAGTGCGTGGAGAAATGAGATCTATATCCAAAGCCACATTTCCGAAATGGACAGCAGTAAAGGTACACAAGACTATTCAATTTTAAGGTTTTTAGAGCTTTTTTGGCACTTTTGCACATAAAGTAGCTCAAACTTGGTTTGTTTTGCATGAAACTTTGCACACAATACTATTTGGTATATATTATTGTGTTTAAGTAGTTAGAAATGTAAATCATAGTCATATTCTTAATATTACTTGGTAAGTTGCGATTTTAAGGTTTTTAAAGCTTTTTTTGCACTTTCGCGCATAGAGCAGCTCAAACATGATTTGTTTTGCACGAAACTTGGCACAGAATATTGTTTGGTATATATTATTGTGTTTAAGTTGTTAGAATTGAAAATAATAGTCATATGCTAGAAATTACGTGCTAAGTTGCGATTTTATGGGTTTTTAAGCTTTTTTTGGACTTTCGCGCATAAAGTAGCTCAAACTTGGTTTGTTTTGCGCGAAACTTGGCACACAACAGTATTTGGTATATATTATTGTGTTGAAGTGGTTAGAATTGAAAATAATAGTCATATGCTAGAAATTACGTGCTAAGTTGCGATTTTATGGGTTTTTAAGCTTTTTTTGGACTTTCGCGCATAAATTAGCTCAAACTTAGTTTGTTTTTTATGACACTTGGCACACAACACTATTTGGTATATATTATTGTGCTGAAGTGGTTAGAATTGAAAATAATAGTCATATGCTAGAAATTACGTGCTAAGTTGCGATTTTATGGGTTTTTAAGCTTTTTTGGCATGAACATCGATTTTCTCTTAGTGCTTTCGACAAGCTCATAATACCGTTGATTGCGGCTACTATACTCTCAAATACATGGACGATATCTTGCAATCCGTGAAGGAGGTTGGAGTCGAAAACATTGACGCCGTAAGTATTTGTTACGTTCTTCAATTATAATATTATATATTTACTATTGGTAAAATCTAATAATGTTTATGTATCATTTAATTTAATATTATATTATAGGTTTTATACGACATTCCAAGGGAAACACGCTCTTTGAGAGATGGAGAAATGCGCCAATTGAAAGACAAGATTGCCGCGTATCTTTCTAATTTTTGTTCTTGGTAATTAATGTAATTAGTTTAGATTTAGGACTTTAATTTGTATATGTACATATTATTATATATACGATCAAGAGTTTACAAAGAGATTATTGTTATAATTGGTGATTATCATTGGATTATTGGCTTAATCATTGTTTACATTGTACATTATTGGATTATTTATTAGTATTAAACGAAAAAAGCAAAAAAAAAAAAAAGATAAATGTTGGGGCCCCCTTTAAACGCCAGCATATGGTCATACACTATATGTTGCGATTTTAAGGAGGCCCGCAACATATAGTGTATGACTATATGCTGCGGTTTATGGGATGCCCGCAGCATATAGTGCATTTTTCTGCTGCGGTTTTAAACCGCTGCATTTAAAATAAGTCACATGCTGCTATCACTAATGCATGGGGCCAAACCGCAGCATATTATGGCCAAAAAACCACAGCAAATAAGGTTTTTTCCACTAGTGATGTACTTAGATTTTAGGGTTTGTGTTTTGTACTTCTTTTCATTTTTTGATTTTATTTTCTTGGGTTCAACTGTTTTTTTCAAGTTGATATTCTGAATTCTGATTCATTGTTAATTTATTAGATTAGGCACTTTTTATTTGGGCTTTTTTAGGATTCTGATGTTTTGATTTATTAGATTAGGGGATTTATTTTATATTCTGTTTTAACCAAGTAGTTTATTTGTTTTTTTTTTCAAGTAGATTATGTAGGAATGCTAATAGATGATCGAATGCAACAAGAGGGGGGGGGGGGGGGGGGGGGTGAATTGTTGTGTATTAGGTTTAAGATTTTTGCCTCTAATTTTTGCGGAATTGTATCAAGTAAAGAACAAAACTTAAACTCAAAAACGAAAAGAAAAATAATAAAAGGAGACAAAGATTTTACGTGGAAACCTTCTTGGCCTAATAAGAAGGAAAAACCACGACCCCCCGGGATTTCAAAATTCTCACTATGTTTTAGGCAATCAATTACAATTACATAAAACAAATATGTTTCAATTGAAGCTTCTCTACTCTAGGCCTATTTCTCTTCTCTTTTTTTCTCCTTCTCTTTCTCTTCTCACGCTTCTCTTGAAGCTTTTCTATTCCCCTAGACTTCCCTTAAGTCTAGTTACAACAAAAACACTCAATTACCCTTACAAGGCCAATTCTTAAGAAGATTAAAATTAAGTAGTTGCTCAAGAAAAATATAATGAATTAATTGGCATTAAAATAACTTTGAATATTTTTCTTAATTGATCTCCCTTAATGGACACTCTTAATGCCTACATCCCTTGAGCGTAGCTTCCCTCGTTTATAAAGGGAACAACCATCAGTGCACTCAACCCACGATTTCCATGTAGTGCACTCACCCCATGACTTCCATTACTTACTTGCTCCCAAAGAAAATTGGGAAGTTATTGAAAGTAGAGGTGGAAAATGACTGCGGTTCTCTTGTACGGTTAATAGTACATGAGTCACTAGGAAGATCCTAAATTATAGGAGACTTGTTCAAAGTAGAGAATAAATCTCTTGGGTGTCCGAATTTATAGGAGACTAATTCAAAGTGAGGAATAAGTCTTCTCCATATTTTTAGGCGTTTAAAAAAACTTTTTGCCAATTAATAAATTAATTTAATTAAGCAACAAATTAAACTTTTAACCTTTTACATTAACCAAAAACAGAAAACGTAATTTTCGTAACTTCCAGTCAATGTCTTCTTCAGACCTGTATCGTGGGGAACAGCGCACTGTCTCCATCTACAACTTTCGTCAGGACTTTAACTCTAGGAACAGTAAACTGACTTCTAAAGCAATTGTCCAACTTCTTGGATATTTGAGACATGTACAACTTCCACGAACCAAGTCATAGGCTTCATCAACGATTAACAAAATCGGATATTCACCTACAAAACAATCTCTAAAACATGTTTGTTTATTTAGAAGTGAAGTCATCATCAAAACCTAAGAGGCCAACAAATTCCCCCTTTTTGATGAAGACAAACTTTATAAACAAACTTAAGTAAAATAGAATAAAGCAAAATTCTTAGAGTATACTAGAGATTAAAGTAACTCCAAATAACTTAGTAAATTAACTCGTTACAATATAATTTACCAAGCACTCATAGTAGAACAATTTACTCCATACAAAAACATAACAAAATTAATTAAAGTAACACAAAAATAGTTTAAACTAACACAAATTAACAAATAATATGACAAATTTAGAACAATTAAACAACAATTAAACTTAACAGCACAGATCAACTTAGATAATGATATTTTAAGCCCTTAGCAGATCACAGTATGCTTAGCAGATCACAGTATGCAATAATTTCCATTAAAGAGCAGTATAAATCAATCTATCAAGATATGGAGACTGTGTATTCACAACTTCTCTTAAGTTTGTGCATCTCTTTCCCCTTTTGTCATCAATCAAAAAGAATTGGGGGGCATCAAACCTCAGCACAAACCATATAGATTTGTCAGTGATGAAACCAAGAAGCAACAAATGAAAGTAAGTTCCATGAAAAGAAATTCAAATCTGCATAGAGTTAAGCATCACAGACCATGAAAATAAAAGCAAGAAAAGAAAATGCAGTAATTGTTCAACAAACAGATACAATTTTGTACCCCAGATGGTACAACAACAGAAAGAGAAATTGTTTGATAAGTGTCACATCCAACAAATCATTAAAATTTTGAGGAGATGGATCAAGGGGCGGTCTCTTCTTCATCAATGTAATCGGTCTGCACTTCAACAGTGTCCAACTTTGCACCAAGACGGTTTTCCATCAGGGTAAGTTGATCAACAATTGACGCAAGAGAGACGCGAATTTCATCTTGAAAAGCAGTGAATTGAGACTGCAGGTCAAGGAGCTTGGAGAGAATGAGGTTTGAAGAAGCTGTAGGAACAGAGTCAAAGTTAGTACAACCAATATTAGGTGAAGTGTGTGATTGTGGTGGTGGTGTAAACTGGATAGGTGATTGTGGTGGTGATGGTATTTGATGTTGTGGTGGAGTGGCTGGCTTGGGAGAGGAAGGTTCATTAGGTGTTGGCTCAGGTATGGTGTCAGATGTGGTTTCATCAACCACAGTAGCCTTGCGTTTCGAGGCCAACCTCCTACTCTTCCTTTGTATTGACTTAGCCTTTTTCCTCATAGCCAACACAATCTCTTCATCACTGGAATCACTGCAGAGATTGTGAGGAACATTATCATCCAAGGCTTCTTTCTGTTCTTCCTTTTCCCCCTTACTTGTAGCTCCGTCCTGTTCCCCTTTTTCAGATGTTTCAATAATTTCAGAGGGAATAGAATCTTGTTCCTTTTCTTTCTTATTCTCCTTGTTCTCCTTTTCCTCTTCAACTTCTTCAGCCCCTTCTTCTTAAGATCCAACTTCTACAACCTCCTCATGCATCAATATCCCCTCATCATTCAATTTTAAATGCAAATTTTGTAAACATTTCGCACCAATTTTCATGTTGGGACCCATTGGGAACTCCAACCCTTCCAATGGGACCTCAAATTTTCTAAAAATCCAGGTTAGCAACCCTCCATAACCAATGAAACTTTTCTTTTCAATGCAGTCTGATAAATGAGAGATCATCAATGAAGGAAAATTTATTTTAATATGTTTTTCCATGCAGTAAATTAAAGTGGCGTCACGCAAACTCACTTGACTACGTTTTGAGTTTCGTGGTAAAATGAATCTGCGAGCAACATTGTACAACAATTTATGCATAGGAGACAGAACATTGTGACTGATCTTCCCCTTCTTTTGATCAATCCCTAAAAATTTTAGAATTGTTCGTTCATTGATGCCAGAAAATGCAATCTTCGACCCAATATAATATGTATCAAAACCAACGTTGGGAACATTAAACCATTCCCCCAATAAAGCACTGTTAAATTCAATTCTAACGTTTTTAACAATACTAGAACACATTCCACCATCATTAGAGAAATTTAAAATAAATTCTCTCATTAGGTTTGGAAAAATGGAATTGCAACTGAAAGTGGACATCAATGATTCCCATTATTGATTTTTTTAAAATGTCATGCAATTTAGGAAAGTGAGTAGAATCATACCAATACTTATCCAACCCGAACCCTACTGTCATCTCCTTTGAAACTTCTTCGGCACTTTTTGGATCAACATGCTTCGAACGCTTAACTACTCTGGAAGATGAACCACCTTTTGGTGATGGAATCTTTCTTTTGGTACCTGTGGGTTCAGTGGAGTGTTTGGGTGATTCTTGTGTGGTTTCTGTTGGTGTGGGTGGTGCAGCATTCAGTAATGGTGGAGGAAGAACTACTCTTAGTGGTTTTGGATGGTCTGGTGTACGGGATTTGGTAGTTTTCTTGCCGGATTTAGAGGATTTTGGGGATTTCATTTTTGATTTTTGAAGATGTTGAGAGAAGGGAGAAGGACGGTTTCTTGAGTGAGAGGTTGAGAGAAAGGTTTAGGGGAAGTGTAGTGTTATGACGTAAAGGGAGGGAGTTTAAATGATTGAAGTGACGGTTACTCCTTCAAGTCCCATCTCTTTATTGCCCTTTGCATTACTTGAGTGAAGAAACCGTTTTCCCCTTTTTTTTTTTTTGATTATGTTGGCTGTTTTTATAGAGATATGAAATAAAAATAATGAAAATAAAATAAGATAGTATTGAGATGAATTGTGATATTATGAGTTTTTATATGAAGAGAATAATGAACAACTGCTTTGGTCTGATCAGATTAACACATGCAAATTAGAAGACATTCATGGTACAAACTTTATTAAGTGTTTACCTGATAATTGATTTTCAATCAAGATATTGAGGTTGATTCCTGACCTTTTCATTCTCATGATGCTTCAATGGGAAATATATGTGTTGGCCTCTTAGGTTTTGATGATGACTTCACTTCTAATAAACAAACATACTTTAGAGATTGTTTTGTAGGTATATATCCGATTGTGTTAATTGTTGATGAAGTCTACGACTTTGTTCGTGGAAGCTGTATGTGTTTTAAATATCCAAGAAGTTGGACAATTGCTTTAGAAGTCAGTTTACTGTTCCTAGAGTTAAAGTCCTGACGAAAGTTGTAGATGGAGACAGTGCGCTGTTCCCCACGATACAGGTCTGAAGAAGACATTGACTGGAAGTTACGAAAATTACGTTTTCTGTTTTTAATTAATGTAAAAGGTTAAAAGTTTAATTAGTTGCTTAATTAAGTTAATTTATTAATTGGCAAAAAGTTTTTGAAGGGACTTATTCCTCACTGAATTAGTCTCCTATAAAATCGGACACCCAAGAGATTTATTCTCTACTTTGAACAAGTCTCCTATAATTTAGGATCTTCCTAGTGACTCATGTACTATTAACCGTACAAGAGAACCGTAGTCATTTTCCAACTCTACTTTCAATAACTTCTCAATTTTTTGGGAGCAAGTAAGTAAATGGAAGTCATGGGGTGAGTGCACTACATGGAAATCGTGGGTTGAGTGCACTGATGGCTGTTCTCACTGATGGCTGTTCCCTTTATAAACGAGGGAAGCTACGCTAAACCGATATCCATCTAAGAGTGTCCTTAAGGTGAGATCAAAATAAGAAAAATATTTTGTTCATAAATTTTCCAATTAATTCATTATATTTTTCTTGAGCAACTACTTAATTTTAATCTTCTTAAGAATTGGCCTTGTAAGGGTAATTAGTGTTTTTGTTGTAACTAGACTTAAGGGAAGTCTAGGGGAATAGAGAAGCTTCAAGAGAAGTGTGAGAAGAGAAAGAGAAGGAGAAAAGAAGAGAAGAGAAATAGGCCTAGAGTAGAGAAGCTTCAAGTGAAGCATATTTGTTTTATGTAATTGTAATTGATTGCCTAAAACATAGTGAGAATTTTGAAATCCCGGGGGGTCGTGGTTTTTCCTTCTTATTAGGCCAAGAAGGTTTCCACGTAAAATCTTTGTCTCCTTTTATTATTTTTCTTTTCGTTTTTGAGTTTAAGTTTTGTTCTTTACTTGATACAATTCCGCAAAAATTAGAGGCAAAAATCTTAAACCTAATACACAACAATTCACCCCCCCTCTTGTTGCATTCGATCATCTATTAGCATTCCTACAATATGCAACTAACTTTAGTGGAGCTTGATCATACCAAGTTCCAATCTCATCTTTTCATATTGTTCCCTTGGAAGTGGTTTGGTCAGAATATCTGCAACTTGTTCATTAGTGTTAACATGCTTTACGACAATATTCTTATTTTCAACATTATCTTTAAGAAAATGATGCCTAATGTGGATATGTTTTACTCGTGAATGATGCACTGGATCTTTGGATATACATATGGCACTGGTATTATCACAATAAATAGGAACACATTCAATTTTAATACCAATATCTCTTAGCTGCTGCTTTATCCAAAGTATTTGGGAACAGCAAGCTGCTGCTGCTACGTATTCAGCTTCTGCAGTTGATAATGCAACAGTGTTTTGTTTCTTGGAACTCCATGAAACTAAACATGAGCCAAGAAATTGTACCATACCTGATGTGCCTTTTCTATTAACTAGATCACCTGCATAATCTGCATCACTAAAACCTTTCAAATCATAGACATAACTTTTAGGATAAAATAGGGACAAGTCGTCTGTTCCCTTTAAGTATCTCAGAATTCTTTTTACTGCTGTAAAATGTGATTCTTTGGGATTAGATTGAAATTTAGCACATAAGCCAACACTAAAAGAAATATCAGGTCTACTAGCTGTTAGATATAATAAAGAACCAATCATGCCTCGATACATTGTTTAATCTACATTAATCCCATTTAGGTCTTCATCTAGTCTAGCATTGGTAGCCATAGGTGTATGGTTAGTTTTAGCATTATTCAATCCACATTTCTTGAGAAGTTCTTTTATATATTTTTGTTGATGAATAAAAATACCATTTTCAGTTTGTTTAATTTGTAAACCAAGGAAGAAATTTAGTTCTCCCATTATGCTCATTTCAAATTCTGTGCCCATAAGGTTGGAAAATTCTTTACATAACAAGTCATTAGTGGCACCAAAAATAATATCATCAACATAAATTTGAACAACCAAAATATCATAACCTTTATTCTTAAAGAATAAGGTTTTGTCGATTTTTCCTCTTACAAAGTTACTTTGAATCAAAAACTTTGATAGTCTTTCATACCATTGCCTAGGAGCTTGTTTCAAGCTATAAAGAGCTTTATCAAGCTTGTAGACATGATCAGGACAAGAGGTGTTCTCAAAACCAGGGGGTTGTTCAACAAAAACTTCTCCATCGAGAAAACCATTTAAGAAAGCACATTTCACATCCATTTGATATAACTTAAAGTTCATAAAAGCAGCAAAAGAAATTAAGATTCTAATAGCCTCTAACCTTGCTACTGGAGCAAAAGTCTCAGTGTAATCAATACCTTCTTGTTGATTGTACCCTTTGACCACGAGTCTTGCTTTGTTTCTCACTATTATTCCATGTTCATCTAGCTTATTCCGAAATACCCATTTCAAACCAATTACCTTCTTGTGTTTTGGTTTGGGTTCTAAGTGTCATACTTTGTTTCTTTCAAATTCATTTAATTCATCTTGCATGGCTACTATCCATTCGGAATCCTTTAGAGCTTCTTCGTGATTTTTGGGTTCAAGTGATGATAGGAACGCAAAATGTGCACAAAAGTTTCTCAATTGGGATCTGGTTTGTGTTCCCTTATTCATATCACTTATAATCAAATCAAGAGGATGATAACTTTGATATTTCCAAGGTCTGGGCACAAATTCTCTTGAGGGAACAGTTGCATGTTCTTGTTCAGCAACTTGATTGTCATTCTGTTCAGCTACTGGTTCATTCTGCTCATCTGCGGGAACAGCTGGATTGGGAACAGTCTGCTGGTCCTCTTGTACTGGCAGTTCCTGAACTTGGTCAGTTTCTTCTGCATCTTCTTGTATTGTCTGTTCACCTGTTGTTCCTTGTTCTAACACTTTTATTTCTTCATCATCGTTCTCTAGATGAGCAAGTCCAATTTTAACATCATTGATATCTTGTTCACTTGTTGAAAAGTTAGTTTCATCAAAAATAACATGAACTGATTCTTCTACACACATTGTTCTTTTGTTGTAAACTCTGTAAGCTTTACTTTGTGATGAGTAACCAAGAAATACTGCTTCATCACTTCTTTCATCAAATTTGCCTATATTTCGTTTTCCATTTACATGTACAAAACATTTGCATCCAAATATACGAAAGTAGGAAATATTTGGTTTAACACCTTTGAGTAATTCATAGGGTGTTTTTGAAGTGATTGGTCTTATTAATACACGATTAAGAATATAGCATGCAGTATTGACGGCTTCAGCCCAAAAATTTCTAGGTAGACCACTAGCAATCAACATGGTCCTAGCCATTTCTTCTAAGGTCCTATTTTTCCTCTCTACCACTCCATTTTGTTGTGGTGTTCTAGGTGTGGAAAAATTGTGATTTATACCATGTTCATTGCAATAATTCATGAAGTTTGAATTTTCAAATTCTTTCCCATGATCAGACCTTATGTGAACAATTTGATTATTGGTAGATTTTTTTATTTTATTAGCAAAAGAAACAAACTCATCAAAAGCTTCTTCTTTGCTTACCAAAAATAATGTCCAAGTGAATCTACTATATTCATCAACAACAACAAACACATACCTTTTGCCACTACGGCTTTGTGTTCTCATAGGTCCACATAAATCCATATGAATTAATTCTAACGGTCTAGTGGTAGTCACCAAATTCTTTGATTTAAAGGATGACCTCACTTGTTTTCCTTTGGCACAAGGATCATAAATTTCTTCCTTAAGAAATTTTATAGCTGGTAGTCCTCTAACTAGGTCTTTTGATCTTAATGCATTAATCAATGAATAACTAGCATGACCTAGTCGCTTATGCCAAAGTAGTGGGTTTTCTTCTATGACACTTAAACACGTTAGACTGGTTTTGGGAACAGTGTCCAGGTCCACTACATAAGTGTTCCCTTTTCTGATTCCCTCAAGCACAGGGTCTCCTGTGTTGTTCCTAGAAATTATGCATCGTTCAGAAGTAAACTTAACAGAGTTACCTTTGTCACAAAATTGAGAAATACTTAGCAAATTGTGTTTTAAATTCTCGACTAAAAATACGTTATCAATAGCATGGGAACTTGACCTTCCAACCTTTCCTTTGGCAATTATCTCACCCTTCATGTTGTCGCCGAAGGTTACTGTTCCCCCATCATAGGCTTCAAGTGAGAGAAATTTAGATTTGTCACCCGTCATATGCTTGGAACACCCACTGTCGAGATACCATGAGTTGTTCCCCCTCACTTGAACCTGCAAAGCAACTTAATGGTTAGGTACAGGAACCCATTCATCCTTGGGTTCCTTGTCGACAATACTTGAATCACATTTCTTAATCCATATGCGTTCGACATAATTTTTATTTGCTTTGGTATGCTGTTCCCTCTTTATACATTGATGTTTTAGGTGTCCAATTTTACCACAAAAGGAACAGATTTTACTACTAGGGAGATCAACATAGACCTTTTTCTTTTTATCATTCTTAACATAACCTAGACCTTCTTTACTCTTTGTTTTAGCTTCTAGAATCCATTTGGGAATTTCATTGATTTTCCCTTTT
Source organism: Amaranthus tricolor (assembly GCF_026212465.1). Taxonomy (NCBI): domain Eukaryota; kingdom Viridiplantae; phylum Streptophyta; class Magnoliopsida; order Caryophyllales; family Amaranthaceae; genus Amaranthus; species Amaranthus tricolor. The sequence goes on from NC_080053.1 coordinate 17,210,737, forward strand.
TCTCTTGAGTTTATTTTATTTTTCAAATATTCATTTTCTATTTCATAGGATTTTAATTTTGATTTCAACTTTTGAAATTCAGTGCTAACCATGTGAGTAGATATATTGTTTACATCTTTACTTAATCCTAACAATTTATTTTTGATTTATTTCAATATTAAGAAAAATAAATTCCTGTTTCAATTTTTCAATTGTCTCTTTCAAAACAATATTTTGTTTCAGCAAATTAAAAAATCTGCTTTGTACATCTATTTTAAATGAATTTAGGTAAGACACATGATCCTTGTTTGAGTTGAGGTCTTTCTCGATTTGGAGACACTTGATATTCTGTTTATCTAATTTCTCTTGTGTCTCCAAGAGCAACTTAATTAATTTATTCTTACTGAGTTTAGATGGATGTTTAGGAAGTGAGTTATAAGACATTACCTCTTTTTCTTTGGACTCTTCATCCTTGCTGTGATGAGATGCCATGAGGCATAGGTTTGCTGTTTCTTCTTCCACTGGAGCTTCTGTCTCAGCCTCGCTCTCCGTATCACCCCAAGCTGCAATCATTGCCATTCTAAAATCAGTTTTGAAGTTTCCCTTCTTATATTGTCTTCCAACTTCTCTTGCTTTTCCTTTGCTCTTCTCATTTTTCCATTGAGGACAATCCTTGATGAAGTGATCAGTGCTCCTACACTTGTGGCATTCAAAATTTGTCTTCAAGTTAGCAGTTCTCTTTTGTTTGTTGTTTCTTTGATTTCCATATCTGCTGTTCCTGAAGAATTTTTTAAATTTTCTTGCCAACATAGCAGTCTCCTCATCATCAGTTTCTGATTCTTCATGATCCTTTGCTGCTAAAGCCAATCCTTTATGTCGGGCACTGTCGGCTGTTCCCAAATGCAATTCATGGGTCATGAAAGAACCAACCAACTCTTCCAAATTGAACTTGGTGAAATCTTTCGATTCTTGAATGGCTGTGACCTTAGCTCTCCAACGTTCATCTTGAGGAAGACTCCTAAGTATTTTCCTAACTTATTCATCAACGGGAATGATCTTACCAAGAGAGACTAATTCGTTCGTGATATTTGTGAACCTGGTGAACATCTCTTGAATGTTCTCCCTAACTTCCATAACAAACCTTTCATATCAAAATAAAATCATAATCTTTCCCACATGGGTAAAACATACTTAGCATAATCATATTATCAAACATAACCTTTGTATTATATTGGGGCATTACTAACATGTATGGAAATGCATCGTAACAAAAAGTGATTAAAGTTCAATACGATTTTTCAAGGAAACCACTAGAATGTTTCGTTGCAATCCTTCTTAAAGTAAATATAACTTAAATGAGTTTTGAAATTCATTCAAACAACTAGAATATAGTTCATAAGTCTATAAAATCATTATGATAGAAAATTTCATAAAACAATATTTTCTTAAATATGAAATAGTTTTGTCGGTAATAAAATCGATAATTTAAGGTTCTTACAATCTTATAATACCTTATTTAAAATGAATTTAAGGTTGTCCCATCAAATTATAATTGGTTATGCGAATTTATAACAATCTTACGATTATTTTCGACAATATAGGTATTTACCGTTATTTAAATGGTGTCTTAAATTCGTAAAAATTATAAACCATCTAAGTTAAACTTATTTTATACTATAAGGCAGTAGGTTAATACAATTATAAATTTTTGATATAGGTCTATTTTTACTCAAATTTAATTAACAATATTACATCTTTTAATAAATAAACAATTTTTATTAATTTTATAAAATTAGTATATAACTAATAATTAGATTAATAAAATTATACCAAAGTTCTAAAAGTCATATAATACTTTATTAGCCCATTTAAACTTATAAAAGTCATATATGATATATATTATTTTGTATAGTCATTTTATCGATAAATAAAATAAAATCGATTTAAAATTATTTAAGTCCGCATAAAATAATATAAAATTCTATGATGTTGTAGAAACTATTTTAAGGGATATAAAATTTTAAATAACCATTAAAAATCAGTTGAGTTATTTTTAATAATTAATTTTCTTATTTTACCTATAAAACAAATAGAATTTATTTAAGGCCATATATGGTCAGAAAAATCCATTTAAATTTTTGCACATGTATCTACTATTTATATAAGTATCTCATAAAAGTTTCATATCCAAAACACGTCATTTAGTATTTATTTTATATTTTACCGTTTTCTAACTTACCGATTATTAATAAACAAGTAAAAATTATTAAGGTCCTTAAACGTGAACAAAATGTTTCCAAAATTTTACCAATTTTATTTACTGTCCATATGAGTATTTGATAAAAATTTCAAGTCCATATGTCATTATTTGGTAGTTATTTTATATTTTACTGTTTTACAATTTATCGATAAACAATTTAAAGATTAATAAAAAAATCATGAAAAATTCCAAAGTAAATATATTCTGGCCAAATCTTGTTGGAGAAATTATAATATGGCTTTATTAAATATTTTTGACGATCAAGAGTTTACCTATTACCATGTTAAACACCTTAAAATCCATTAAAATATCAATTTAACGAATAAATTTCAACAAAAAATATCTAAGAGATTTTCTTAACATATAGCTACTGAAAATTACTTCTAAAATGAATTTCAAATATTTTCAAAGTTTATATAATCATTTCCATCAATAACACTTTCACAAAGTAATGTTAAACATGCCTTTAAACATACAATTTATAAAATCAACATGCATGATGCCCATAATAATAATATATGTAATAAATTATTCCATACTCAAAATTATCATTTTGACAATTTTTCAAGATTTAAGAACTTCTCTTTAGGAATTTTATTTTAAAAACAAGTTTCTACACAAACTTTTTCAACTTGTTCTTAAATCCTTTAAAAATCACCCTCGACTCCAAGTCTATATAAGTATTCCGTAAGCTCCCAAATAAGAATCTATGCTTTCTTAGAACTGGTTATAAATACATCACTCAAATAGGTAAGGGTGTTTGATTAACATGTCGTCCTCTTTCTCCCAAGTTACACTATCCTCATCTTGTCCACTCTATAGCACTTTCACAAGTGGAATCGTGCGGCTACAGATTTTTCTAACCTTTTGACCTAGGATCCTCAGCGGCTTCTCCTCATATTGCAAGCTTTCAACAAGTTGAATCGGCTCATGATGGAGAATATGTGATGAATTAAACACATACTAGCGCAATTGCGATACATGGAACACATTGTAAACCTTAGCTAACTGTGGGGGTAATGCTAACTCATAAGCTACTTCTCGAACTCTGCGCAAAATCTCATAGGGTCCAATGTACCGAGGATCAAGCTTCCCCTGCATTTCGAACCTCTTCATTCCCTTCATTGGCGACTTTAAGGAACACCTTCTCACCAACTTGGAAGTCAAGTTTCCTCCTCCTACGGTTTGCGTAGGATTCCTGTCGATCTTGGGCAACCTTCATCCGATCTCTAATGATTCTGACTTATTCTACGGTCTCTTTGATCATCTCTGGTCCATAAAAGGCCTCATACGGAGCCATACCAATACTACTCTGGTAACTATTTTTGTAAGAGAATTCTACCAATGGTAAGATATCCTCCCATGAACACTGAAAATCAAGGGCACATGCCCGAAGCATATCCTCTAGAGTTTGGATGGTCCTCTCTATCTGCCCACTTGTAGCTGGGTGAAAAGCGGTGCTATAATTAAGGGTCATGTCGAATGCCCTTTGTAGCTTATTCCAAAAACGAGCCACAATTTTGTATCCCGATCTGAAACTATTGTCTTCGGTACACCATGTAGGCTAAGTACTTATTTCACATAAGCATCGGCCAATTGTTTTTCTTTCCAAGTTACTTTAGCGGAAATAAATCTGGTGGTCTTAGTGAGTCGATCAATAATCACCCAAATAGAATAATTTCCCCTTCTTGAACGGGGCAATCCAACAACAAAGTCCTTACTCACTAATTCTCACTTCCACTCAGGCACGAAAAGTATTGTTTCAAATCTGCTAGCATTTTATCCTGTCCTGGGTGAACAAAATACATAGTCGAATGTGCCTCCTTGAGTATTTTACTCCTATTCTTGCCTCTTGCATGCTAGTAATGATATCCATCATTGACTAGGACAAGAGGGGGTCTTGGGTAGAACATTTAGCTTGTGCGTGTAAGTGAACAAAGTGCATGCAATGGAGAAAAATGGGGTAGCTATAGCTGGTTGGTTTTAGTTGTTGGAAGATGGTTTTTTCCCCAATTTGATCTATTATAGTGTAGGAAAGGTTCAACTATGGTTGTTTAAAGTTTGGGTATAAATTGTTATACATGTCACAAGTTAGGCAACTTGTGTTTCATGCTTAAAATCACTTGTATACTTGTATGAAATATTTAATTTATTTTCAAAATGGTTAAATAAAGTTTTCGGGTAAGTATTATAATTATCCCGAAACGTTATAGGTAGTTGCTCGACTTTAAGTTCTACCTCCAAGGTTTACATTACTTGTTACGGTTCATAACTACATTACGAACTAACAAGTTCCTAATCACCGTAGATATTTTCAAATGACTACCATCACTAATTAAATTTTAATTAGTAATGTACAAATATAAAAAAAAATTTAGGGGCTAAAAACGACTAATGAAGTGTCATTAATAATGCGACTGTGTTCACTACATGATGCTTAAAACTATTTTTCCATTTAAAGATTTGTTTACAAGGTTAAAGCGATTGAATAAAAAGATGAATTTTGTAGTTCCTAGTGATAAGGATTGGGAAATAGTTGACCTTGTTTGAGATAAGTTAGAAATTTTTTACAATACAACTAATGTTTTTTCTTGAAGAAAGTTTATCATTGTTAATCTTTTTATTTCGAAGGGTTTGTGAGATTAAACTTGCTTTGGGTAGGTGGTTACAAAGTGATGTTGCGATTATTAGCTTGATGACAGAAAATATGCTTGAAAATTTTGACAAGTATTAGGATCATATGTGTGAACTTTTGGCTATTGCTACTATCTTAGATCCAAGAAACAAGATGGATTGTGTGGAGTTTTATTTTAGGAAGTTTTTTTATGGTAATGAGGCTGATATAAAAGGAGCAAGAGTTCATAGTTGTCTTGATAATTTGGTTATGGAGTATCAAAGAAAAAGTGATATTGTGAATGATGTTGGGCAAAGTAGAAAACGACCTGCACCAAGTGTGCACAAGATGAAATTGCTCAATCTAAGAGAACAAAGGTTTGAAAGGTGAATAGGTGTGAATTGGATTTTTATTTAGAGGAAGAACCATTATCGAATGATGAGGATTTGGATGTCTTATATTGGTGGAAAGTAAATACGAAGTATCTGACTTTGCAAAAGATTGCGAGAGATATTCTTGCCATCCCTGTTTCTTCAGTTGCTTCAGAAAATGCTTTTAGTACCGGAGGAAGCGTTATTAGTCCTCATCGTTCAAGACTTCATTCACAAACTGTGGAAGCATTAACGTGTTTGCAAAATTGGATGATGGAAGACATAAAAGGTAAAAGTCTAACTTTTAATGGTTTAGTATTGTTTTTGTTTTTGGGCGGTGATCTTAATTTGTTTATGTTTTTAAAATCTCTTTTTAAGGTTCTTTAGAAGATGCTCATGCTTTCTCCATAATAATTGATGATTCGGATGTTGATGAAGAATAACAAATAAATGCGATTCAACTTGTATTTTTTAACTTTTAAAGGTTTATTTTGACTTACTTTTTCTTTATTGGAAAACTTATAATTATTTGATATATCTTTTAGGATCTTGATGAAGTTGAAGAAGATTGATCAAAATTGATTGCAATGTTATGGAATATAAACTATGTATCTCGTTTAGTCTTTTATATTTGGTTTTTAATCATGCATTTAGAAAAGTTTTTTAGTAATTATTTTGTATTTGACTTTCATGGACTCGAACAAGTGTTTGTAATAGAATTTAAGAGTATATGGATATAGAGGGAAATGACCACCCAGACCCGCCCCATGACCATCCGTTGCTGGGCCATAGGCGGTCGCACCTCAAAAATAGCTTAGGGTCAAGCTTGGATATGGAGGGAAATGACCTGAGGGATGGAAAATAAAGGGATGCCATATTTTCTTAAAAGCAAAAGAGAAGAAGAAGGGGAATAGAGAAAATGCGAAAATTTGGAAGAAAACTCGCCAATCTTCCCTCCTCTTCGCTTCCTTTCTATCTGTGTTTTCATCCTCAAAACTTTATTCAAACAAAAGTAAATTTCTATTGTATAGTTGTCACATTGTGTAGATTAATAAGAGCATGTCGTGAATAACTTATTTAGAGTTGCCCTTTTTTCTAGTTACACTTGTGTGCCTTTAATTTTATTTTGATTAATTACAAGGAGATTTAGTAAATGATTTCCAAATATTAATTAATAATGTATCGGTTATGAACTACAACATGAGTTTTAGGCAAATCAAGATACATTTGATTGTCTACTAAAAATATAGACTTACATTTAAAATGTTCAACGTAAAACATACACAATGTTAATATAAGTTTTACTCAGATATCACCTTAATGTAAAGGTACTCTCTCCGTTGATCTCATTTAGTAGCTATTATTTTTTAGGTGAAAATTAGCGAAAAAGGAAATTTAGTTGGAGAATAATAAAAAAAAAATAAAACAAATGTATGATAAACAGTTAAACATGAGTGGTTAAGATTGACAAAGATTAAGTTTGTAGATGCGATTAAAAGAAGAAAGTAAAATTATTATCAAAATAGAAAAATGATACAAAATCAGTAGGACAAAGTAAAATGAATAATAGTGCTAATTAAAAGTGACATTAAAAAATATAAGTTTAACTTCTTTTTAATTAAAATTTAAAAGCACAATACACTATTTCCTCAATGTTTTTTATTTCTCTAGTTTAAAATATTATAGATTTCATAGTCAAACTTTATTCTGAATTCAAATCAATGCTTTAACATTAATTATAGTAATACATAAAATAAATAATTGATTTTTCTTTATAAGTACATTTATACTTTTAAAAAAGGAGTTGAATAGTTAATCTATATATCAGACTAACTATTAAATAAGCTAGTTTAGTAATTTTAAGAACCAAACCTAAGACTTAGAAATATAATACTTATTTCAAATTAGATAAGATATGATTTTCATGAGTTAGGTAATATTAAAAACGCATTGATCAATAGTATATAAATCTGTGGGATGCACACATTTTGTTAATATGAGCGTATGTAGAAATATAAATTTTAAAGAAAGTTGCAATTGCAATTATCGTTATTAAATTATAATATTTCTAGTGAAATGTAATAATGCTATAAATTTATAACAACATCATAATTGTCTGATTAAATAAATAATAATTGGGTACATATAATTATATATAATAGGCCTAAATTTAACTTTTATTTATCATTTTTAAATAAAATTAATAATATATATGATATTAAAACTGTTTTATAAATAGTTTATATAAAATAATTTATATGTTATAATTAAATCTTTGCTTATGAAATCGTTGTCACCAAATCTTGCATATGATATGTAAAATTTCAAAAAGATATTAATTAGTTATACATATTTGATGTAATAATTTTTTTAAAAAACTTACCTTAATATTTAAAATCATAACTAATATAACAAAATTTTTTAAACCACATGCAATAACATAATCATTTAGCAAAACTCTACAAAATTGTTATTTAAAGATATCATTTAGCAAATTTATATAAAATCCTCATTTTAAATATATTCATTTTGTTATTATATTGTAATATAATTATATGATATGATTAATTTTAAAATTTATTCAACAAAATCATCATTTGTTAAAGATTTCATCCCTTTCCTTTTGTCGTAAGATTCTCTATTCTACCAGAATACAAAAAATTAAAATTTTTTATGAACTAAGCTGTTATAGGACAATTAGGAGAGCTCAGACACAACACTGGCTGGCCTATTATGTGAGAGCCCATTTCCATATAAAACCAACACAAATTATATACGTTTCCTATGCAACGACCTCATGCATGAGACCACCACGACCAATCCTACCTAATAAGCCTTTTTAAATCACTCAAAATCAAACTTTAAATTGCTCATTCTAAAATGTAAAAAACAATTTTCAATACTTAAATAGCTAATTTCAAGCATTAACCTCAACAAAGGCCCAACCTGTAATAAATTTTATTAAAAATTTTTTATATATTTGTTTTTCAATCAAAATTTGAGACTTAAAAGGTCAAATTCAAGATAACGTTGGAATTGGTCTGTTAAGCCTTGAATTTGGCTTTTTTAAGTCTTAAAATTGGAATTTTTAAAATAAAATTTAAGAATTACAACTAAATCAACTTAAGTTTTGGAATTGTTCTTTAAAGTCTTAGTTTTGGCCTTTTAGGCCTTGAATTTGATCTTATAAGTTTTAAATTTTGTATAAAAGTATTTTTAAAAAAAGAAAAATTACCGTGAATAAGACAATCTTTTATTAATTTTCCTACAATAATATCAACTATTGATTAACCATGAATAATACCAACTTAAGGGGTATTTTTCTAGAATAATACCAACTTTAGTTTATTAACTAATTTACTAAATTTTTTGTTTTATAATTACCTATAGTTTGAATTTTAACATGCTAGGGATTTTCTAGGAAAACACTCCTTTAAGTTGGTATTTCACGGTTAATTAATAGTTGGTATTATTGTAGGGGAATTAACAAAAAGTTGTATTATTCATGGTAATTTTTCCATAAAGAAATTAGATCATGGACTATTTGGCCTATTTATGGGTGGTTGCACCTAATGATGGCCACGGTCCGGGTTGGGCCGGTTCCATGTGGAACCTGATTCGAACGTTCCGGTTTCGATTCTGGGCGGTTCCAAACGGTTCCTTGGCGGTTCATGAGGCGGTTTCAACTCGCAGGTCGGGCGAGTCGGACCATCGGTTCTATTTTTATTTTTCCTTTGAATATAATATAAAAATACTATAATAATGCGGACGTACCTTTGATGATTACTTGATTATTAGCGAAATTCATTGCTTGTCATCGTTATTAAAATATTTACAAAAAAAAAGAAAAAAATAAATTAATAAGAAACGTAAAGATGATTAATAAAAAAAGAGGGAGAAAATGGACTTGAACCTAGTACCCGAAGGAATACTAAGCTGCCTACGTATCCCAAAGGAATCAAAGCCCACGTAATTCTTTGTCATACCTTTTATTTGTAGTTGTTGAATGTTGATTGATCGTTGTCCGATTGATCCTATTTGTCTTCATCATCATCAGCTGATTGGTTAGATGCTTCTGCTGACTCTCCTCTTGACGATGATGCAGATGTATCCATCATCATCTATGGATCATCATCGCCTTGATCATCATCGTTCTTGGGTCCTTGTGTTCGGAGCTCCGCTTGATCTCAATCTTTCTTGCAAACACATATTTGAATAGTATGTGGAGCAAGACGAGATCTCTTTTCGTCTAAAACTCTTCTACCTGCACTAAAAGCAGACCCCAACGCAATCGTAGAAGCAGGAATTGCAAGGATATCCTTTGCGATTCTCGATAACATGAGAAATTTTATGGATTTTTCTTTCCACCATTCTAAAATATTATAGCTACCTTGGTCAATTTCAAAGTGATGTTTAAGATAATTATCTAATTCTAAATATGAAGTGAAGGGTGAAGAAGAAGATGGTCCTACAAAACTATCATCTTGGCTTAATTATGTTAGCTATTACGGGATTATAATAAGTGGGACGTGTCGAGACCCTAGCACGCCTAGACGTATCGCGACTTGGATTATATACATCTAAAATTGTCGCAATTCCATAAATAAAGGAAAATCAGTAAAATAAATCTTCCACTTGTCCATCATATCTGCAAGAATCGGCTTTAAATATATGTTAGTATCTTCATGCGAATGTTTAAGAAGATGATAAAAAATAGTAATACATTCACTTATTACTAAGTGGACGTTTTGGTTCGTAAACATATGAAAAAATCTTTGTTGCGTGGACATACGCTTCTAATATTTTCTGCACACCTATAACTAGTTCCCATGTTTCATCACTTATATGGCTATCTGTACACTCACTATACAGTTGTGTTATAACTGGACAATAAGTAATAGCTTTTTTTAATAAATCATGGGTTGAGCTCCAACGTGTAGGAGTACCTAATGACCAATACACTTTTTTTAGTTGATAATGGTCATATAATTGCTTATATCTTCTCTTTAGCTGTCCAACTCTAAGCCACTTCACTATGTCTCTAATGGGATCTAATAAATCACTTAGTTGTTTAATACCTACTTGGCAAGATAAGTTAACTATATGAGCACAACAACGTACGTGTAATAATCTACCACCAAGGATAATACTAAAAGCAGGTTCGTTATACAAAAGTTTGATGCATTTAATATTGGCGATTGCATAATCGGTAGAACAACAAAATATCTTATCTAATAAGTTCCATTCTTTACATATCTCTATTAATCTGTATTTTATGTTTTCACTCGTATGTCTTTCGAGCATTACCTCAAAAGCAATTATTCTTTTTTGAATAATCCAATTTTGATCTATCCAATGTGTTGTTACACACATATAAGGTTCTAAATGTGGGGGAGTAGGCCAAATATCAATTGTTATGCTAACCCTACCATTAAAAGATTTAAACATTTCTACTAATTCATAGCGCGTTGATTCATATAATTTTATTGTGCATCGTTTAAGAGTGTTCATAGGGATTACTCTATATTGTGATTGCAAAGTTTTTCTAGTGTAATGCTCGTATGCCCTACTTTCACCATGGTTAAATGACAATTCATCACAAATTATATATTTAGAAAATTCATCAATCATATCATTACATTATATTTAAAAGGCGTACCTCCGCTGGGAATGTCCTACTGTCGGCTTCCACTTGTGGTCCAGCTGCCGCTTGCTGCATGAGTTTCTTTTGTGATTCCATGCTTCTTTGCCAAATGTTTGTTAAAAGATCCCGTATCATCACCTAATACGTATTCACAAAATACAATAAATGAATTTTTAATACATTTTTGATTTATAATATATAAATATCATGTATGTATAAAAACTTAAAAAGTATTTACCTCTGCTGAAATTGTATGAAACTAAGGGATTTACTCCTTGACTTTCACAAATTTGACAAGTACATAAGAAAACGTCCGGATTGTCGGTTGGTTCTTTTGTAAAATACGACCACACATGTGAAACAGCTCTACCACTAGGAGGTGGCATTGCTGGCAAAGGTTGTCTTACTGGTTCATCTTCATCTAAATTTAAATATAAAGACATACTCAAATACCACAATATATAAATAAATAATAATATTGAAATAATTATGGAATTAAGAAATAAGTAAATAATTATAAGACTAATTATGTACTTAACTAAATTAAGAAATAATTAAAAGACTAATTATGTAATTAAGAAATAATTAAAAGACTAATTATGTAATCAAGAGAATAATTGCGTAATTAAGTAATTAAGTAGAGAGAGTAGGAGAAGAGATGAGTTGTGAATGAAAATGATTGAAAGTGTGGTGTATTTATACAAAAAATCCCAATGGCTAGTTTTTGGCCAGTTCCAAGGAACCGCTGGGCTGGGTGAATTACCCGGTTCCGGTTTTGGTTCCAAGGAACCGTTGGGCTGGTTCACGGTTCTGGGGCGGTTCCTTGGAACCGATGGTACGGCCCGCGATTCTTTGGTCCAGTTTAAGCGGTTTTTTCCAGCGATTTCACGATTCTGCGGTTCGGAACTTGTCGCGAACGGTTCCGGTTCCGGGACGGTTTCAAGCGGTTTGGGACCGGTTCGGTTCCGAGTAACCCGCTCCATGGCCATCACTAGTTGCACCCATGCAATCGTTTCATACAAGTTTTTGTGTTGCAATCGATGTGGACAAGTTTCATGCCTTGCAATGGACCATATTAATCAACCCCATAAGGCCATCATCCTCGTTGGGTCACGGCTGGCTCTTCCGGGCAACCGCTCAGAATTCGGCTTTGATACCATTATGACGTAACAAACAAGAGAGCTCAAACAATAGACAAGTCTATAAGGTGAGAAAAGTCATTACTTGTAAACTACACACTAATTCTTACACAATCTATTTAGGACAGGTCTCATGAGACCATAACATTAGTTTACTTTAGTTGATTACAAAATGACTTCATCTAGTAATATGTTACATATAAACTCATTTACTTATAAACTTATTTCGACTTATAAGATAGGCGTTTTATGATTTAGGGGAAGCGACATTTCTTTTCTAAAAAGCTCATTCAAATGCGCAAAACATTCTTATAAATTACATCGATTTTCTTATTGAAATGTAGCAGAATTAAAAACTCATTGGACCGATTTAACAAGATATATGTATTCAATTATTATAACGTCTTTTTTTTAAAGAAAAAATAATTGCGATGGATAAAAGACGCTAAATGTGTGTTTTTTGAGATCTATTAATGAGTTTTAGGATTCAAGTGATATACTCAATATGTTGAGATACTTTGAAAACTAAAATTTTATTTTAAATGAATTCTAACATTGAGATTACTCTAAAAATTAATATTGAACCTGTCAAAAAGAGTCGATCAGGTAGATTGCCGGTCAGGTTAGTTTCGGTCGGGTAATTATTAGATCGGTCATGTTTCGGGTTAAATTGCTTTCGGGTTAAATTGCTTTCGGGTTGGTTGGGTTCGAGTTTTGGTCGGATCAAATTTTCCCATGTCTAAATATGTATAATCATTGTCGGTCAACATCTCAATAGCGTGACTTCACATACAACCCTCTGTTCGATTATTTAATATCTTGATGATCAGGTACGAAATTTAATCAAATCTGCTTATTTGACTGCATTTAATTTTTAACATTGGTATAATTGCAGAAATGTCAACCCTTCCAATTGAAATACGAAACCCTAATCTATTGAATCGTGCGGCCTCGTTTTTAATTTTTATTAGGGTTCACTTTATATAATTTCTGGCATTTTAGACTGAGTTAAATGATTTTAATAGATGTATGTAATTTTTTTTGACTGTTATATCCAATTAGACTTGCAATAAGGCGGAATGTATGAGAATATCATTTGAATCTGTTAAATTCATACAGATTTAGAATTTTCTGTCACTATTTTATTTGAATAATTAATCATTGTTTAACAATTTGATGGACATGCTGGGTTGTGGGGTGAAAACTCTTAACATTTAGTGTCCTTTGGAATATATGGTGATCAAGGGAAGCATGTTGAGAAATCTTTTGTTGTTATTGTTTTAACGAGGGTTGGTTTGAAGTTTGAACTTCTAAACAAGTGATGAATGATGTCCTTGTGTAGTTGTATCTGTAATCATGAACATTTTACAGGCATCGACACAAAATAAGGCCGGTGTGAACCCAGCATTGACGGGATAGTTCAGGATTGTGTGAGTGTGAATAATCATGGAATGTTTTATCTGCATCAGTGCAGATTCATACTATTAGGATTCGAGCTTTATTACTCCCTTTGTTCCTATGATTTTGTATCTATTAGTGAAATTTGGTTTACTTTTTTGTATTTGGATAATAAAAAAAAAAAATGGTTGGAACAAATAAGTGGGTGAGATGAGGAAAGAAAGAATGAGGTGTGTGAAATAATGAGAGATAATGTGGGAACCATTTCCAAATAAAAAATAGCAAAGTAAGTGGAACGAAGTATATTAGAAATAGGTGCAAATTCGTAGCAACAAACGTAGAATGGACTAATACTGTCGGTTTGTTTGACAAAATGCAGAATTCTGTTTGACAAAATAGCAAAGTAAGTGAGCTTCTAGTCTCTTTTGGATGTTTAACAAAATGCAGAATTCTTTTTTATGCAACCACTGTTTTGCTATCTATTTTAGGGGAATAGAACTTGAAACGAGTTGTTTCTGTAGGGAGTTTATCTCAGTTTGACAGTTGCTTTAGAATGGACTAATGCTGTCTGTTTGTTTATAATTCCTAACACTCCAGTGTATTACTAATTCTGAGGCTAATTGGATTCTACATTTACTTGGAAGTTTGTCATAACAAAGTCTTGTTTGAGATAATACTCTAGTGTGCGACAATCTTTGAGGCTATTTGGATTGTAAATTCACTTGAAAGTTTGCCGTGCCGAAGTCTTGTTTGAGAGGTAAATTAATTTATACTGAGAAGTCAAAACAAAAAGTTGGTTCACAAAGTCTAATGGTTTATTCGAAGAACTCTGGAAATTGATCATAGCAATTCACCAGTGATATTTTGCTTCATAGTGAAAAAGTGGTGGGGCATTCCGAGAATCGAACTCGGGACCTCTCGCACCCAAAGCGAGAATCATACCACTAGACCAAATGCCCAGTTGTTTTTTATCTTTTAATTTTGTGGTTTTAGCAGTCTGAAGCGACAGGGAAGTTAACTTTCTAAATTTCTTACTTTATTCTTTATCATCCCAAAAGCTTTCTTCAATTAGCATGACTCAGAATGGACCTTGAGATACACTTTTAAACTATCAAAATCTTATCAAAAAACTGGAAATCTGTTGTGATCGGTTGTTGTATATGTTCTTTAGAATTTAAGCATGTCTTAGTTCCTGGAAAAATGAAAAAAGGTAGTAATGGGGCATTCTGATAATTGAACTCGGGACCTCTTGCACCCAAAGAGAGAATCATACCACTAGACCAAATGCTCTTTTTGATGTCTTTGAACTTATCTCTTGCTCATAACTTTCTATGTCAATCTGATATCCATGAAGCAGCTTCTGTACAAACTTGTTCGTATGACTAATAGATGTCCTTCTGAATAGGATGCAGATTGCTCTCACATGGCAAATATAATTTTGGGTTTCTATTCAACTTTAATTGTTGCTAAACCAAGCTTGATTAAGTAGGTAACAAAATTTTTTTGTGGGGGTAATTTGAGTGTGTCATCAGCACCTCGGTGACTCAAGTGAGGATTAGACCACTAGACTGAATGGCCAAGTTTCCATCTTTAAACTTGGAAGATGTGGAATGTTCAATATCGTGTTTTATGAAGATTTCCTCTATTGATCTGTGTATTGGTTCAATATGGTACTTAATGCCTTACATGTTTCATTACACTAACATTTGGCAAAATTTGTTTGTGCATTCAGTTGATGTCACTATTGAATGGTTAGTTGAATTAATAATTCTCTATTCTATTGTTTTCTAGAGCTTCACCAATCCTTTAAAAAATACAGAAGTGAGGCTGCTAAAGAGAGTTGAGTTATTCTGAGAACCAAACGTTGAACCCTCTCACCAGCTGGAATAATGCCCCGAGACCAAATGCCTTAGGGTTCTTTTTCATGTTTTCTTTTCTTTTAAAATCGTAGGGAAAGCGTTGCATGAGTAGATAACTCTGCTTGATATAAGCATGTGCTGATACCACATATTCAAGTAATATTAGTACTAAACTGCTGTACAAATTTGTATGTAAGCTAGAGCTTGACGTTAGAAATAATGGCTATGTGCTAGAGCTTGAGTTCAGAAGTAATGGCTATGTCTAGCTGTACTGCTGTACCTGATTTCTTCCATGCGATGAGTTGCACACAGAAATTTTATTCAGTCGCTGACATTCTTCATAGACCTACGCTGATAATTATGACACATTTTCAAGAAGCTTCCTGTAAATAACACATTAAATCTGTTGACCTGATTTATAATTAGATCTTTAATTCCTACCAACTTTTATTATGATATACATCCATTGTTTTTCTTAAAAAGTCAACCTTCTACACTCGAAACAAAAGACTGAATGTCAAATGGGGCATTCCGAGAATCGAATTCAGGACCTCTCGCACCCAAAGCGAGAATCATACCACTAGACCAAATGCCCGGCTGTGTATTTGTATTCTCAATCATTGGTGTTAAGCAGTATGAAGTGGCAGGGTACTATTTCCGTTTTGATTATCTTACTTGTTTACCGCCCTGTTGACTTTTCTTGATTTGGTGTGAATCAATTTGGATCTTGAGATGCACTTTTAAAATATCAAAATCCTATTTAAAAATAAACTGGAAATCTGCTGTGATTTGTTGGCTTATATATTATTTAGGATTTTAAAATGTCTTAACTCGTAGAAATGTACAATGAAAACAAGTATAAATGGGGCATTTCGAAAATCGAACTCGAGACCTCTCGCACCCAAAGAGAGAATCATACCACTAGACCAAATGCCCGGTTGTGTATCTATATTTTTAATTAATTGTTTTTAGCATTCTTAAGTGACAATTTAGGTCTTTTTTCTTTTTCTTACTTGTTTACCATTCTGTTGACTTTTCATCATTAAGTGTGAATCAACATGGATCTTGAGACACACTTTCATCAATCATAATCTGAAGAAAAAAGCTGGAAATCTGCTGTAATTAGTTCTTTTATATGTAATTTGGGATTTTAGAGTGTCTTAACTGATAGATATATATAACAGAAAAAGGTACTAATGGGGCACTCCGAGAATCAAACTCGGGAACTCTTGCACCCAAGTGAGAATCATGCCACTAGACCAAATGCCCTTTTGATATCTTTGAGCTTATCTTTTGCACATAGTTTTCTATGTCAATCTGGTATCCTTGAAACAGCATCTGAATAAACTTGTTCCTATGGCCCTGAAATAAATTTGTTATGTTCTAGAAGACGTTCTGAACTGAATGTAGAATTGCTTTCACATGATAAATATTTGTTTTTGTGTTTCTACTCAACTTTTATTGTTTATAAGCCAAGCTTAAAACAGGTAGGTAACAAAATTTTTTAGTGGAGCAGTTTGATTGTGGCATCAATGACTCGACGCCTCATATGAAATTAGACCACTAGACCAAGTGTCCAAGTTTCACTGTTGAAACATTAAAAATTGTGGAATGTTCAGATTTTGGTGTTTGCTGGGAATTGCATCTGTTAATCTATGTATTGGTTGAATATGTTACTTATTGGCTTATATGTTTCACTGCACTATCATTTGGTAATGTGTGTTTGTATGTAGTCGATGATACTATTTAATGGTTTGTTGACTTAATAATTCAGTACTAAAACTGATGTACAGATGTATATGTATAATACTGATAGACGTATGGAGTTATGGATAATGGATGCGTCTAACTGTACCTGATTTCTTCCTTGCGATGAATTACGCACAAATTTTCTTCCTGTCACAGACATACTCAGTAGACCCACGATGTTAGCTATAAGAAATTTGTAAGCAGCATCCTGAATGAAGTGAAATCTGTCCACTCTAAGTAAAACATGAACTCTCTTGACCTGATTTATAACTCTCATGCATTCCTGCCAATTTTTGTATGATATTTACTTTTTCTACACCCAGTTGTTTCCTTTAGTTAACCATCTACTCTGGGAACAAAAAAGCTGAATATCAAATTAGGCATTCCAAGAATCAAACTCAAGACCTCCCGCACCCAAAGCAAGAATCATACCACTAGGCCAAATGCTCAGCTGTATATTTGTTTTATAAAATATGGTTTTTAGCAGTCTTAAGCAACAGCGTACTAGTTCCTTTCCAATTTTTTTTGTTGTTTACCATCCTGTTGACCTTTCATCATTTAGTAAAACAGCATGGATCTTGAGATGCACTCTTAAAATATTAAAATCTGAAAAAAATTTGGACATATGTCCTGATTAGTTGGCATTTGTCAACTTTTCATATATGTAATTGAGGATTTTAACATGTCTTAACTCAGAGAAATATATAATGAAAAAAGGTATAGTGGGGCATTCTGAGAATCGAACTCAAGACCTCTCGCACCCAAAGCGAGAATCATACCACTAGACCAAATGCCCTTTTGATGTCTTTGAGATTATCTTTTACACTTAGCTTTTTAATGGCAATCTTTTATCGGTTAATCAGCTTTTGAATAAAGTTCTTCCTTTGGCACCGAAATAAGAATACTGAGTCCTACATGTGACAAATATCTGTTTTTGTGTTTATATTCATCTTTTATCGAAGATAAACCAAGCTTAAACAAGTAGGTAACAGATTTTTTTTAAGTAGGACAATTTGAGTGTGGCATCAACTCGGCGCCTCAAGTGAGAATCAAACCGCAAGATGAAATGACCAAGTTTCAGTGGTTGTTATAAACATTTTCTGATACCACATGAAGTAATTTCAGTACTCTTACTGATGTACAATTGTGTATCTATACTACAGATGGAAGTTTGAAGTTATGGCTGCATTTATCTGTACCTGATTTCGTCTGTGCAATGTATGAGTGGCACACAAAATTTTGATCCTGTCTCCCACATACTCAGTAGACCGACGCTGGTTACTAGGAGAAATTTGCAAGCAGCTTCCTGAATAAAGTAAAACCAGCACTGTAAGTAAAACATTAAATCATTTAACCTGATTTAATTTGATCATGAATTCCTGGCAACTTGTTTAGGATATTACATCTTTTATATCCATTATTTTTCTGAAGAAGTCATCCTTTTATTCTGGGAACAAAAAAAGCTGAATATCAAATGGGGCATTCTGAGAATCTAACTCGGGACCTCTCGCACCCTAAGCGAGAATCATACCACTAGACCAGATGCTCGATTGTGTATTTTTATTTTAAATTAATGGTTTTAGCAACAGGGTACAAGTTCCTTTTTGATTTTCTAAATTGTTTACCATCCTGTTGACTTTTCATCCTTTAATGTGAATCAACATGGATCTTGAGATTTTAGATGCTTTTTCAAAATATCAAAATCTGAATAAAGACTGCAAATCTGCTGTTACTAGTTCTCTATGTGTAATGTAGGATTTTAGAATGTCTTAACTCATAAAAGTATATAATGAAAAACGTAGTAATGGGGCATTCCGAGAATCGAACTCAGGACCTCTCGCACCCAAAGCGAGAATCATACCACTAGACCAAATGCCCTTTTGATATCTTTGAGTTTATCTTTTGCACATAGCCTTTCTATGTCAATCTAGTATCCCTTGAAGCAGCTTTTGAATAAAAATTTTTCTGTCTTTCAAAAAAAAAAAGTAAAGTTCTAGACTTTCCTCTGAATTGAATGTAGAATTGCTCTGACATGACAAATACTTGTTTTTAGTGGTGCACTTAAATTCTGGATGTATTTACTTCTGGAGAAGATCGAGTTCTGTAGTATGTAAAGGTACTGCTGTACTATAACTATTGAGAAGATCAATGTCAGTAGTGGGATGAAAGTACTCCTACGAAGGATTCTGAAGATTTACTTGACCAAACGTAATTTTTTTTTGTTTGGATTGTTTGTTAATGACATTAGATCACTTTGTTGAAATGTTAGTGTTGCTTATTTCATGTTTGTCAAGGGCTCAAGCTATTTGATTGTTGCCACTGTGATATCTGCTATGCATGATCTAGGATCTTTATGAACTGTTGTATGACTAATCCTTGTGTGACACAAACAGCCAATAGGATGTGAATTGTAGAGCAATTTAGAGTTCAAATTTTATTAAACTGATGGGCTAGTCTTCTGCTTCCCACATTTGAAATTGACATTAAAGGAGTTGAGAGGATAGTCTAATCCAGGTTCAAGAGTAATATTGCACCAAGGCATTTCTCTATCCTGATGGCTGGTCTACGTTTTTCTTGTGCTTTTCTTGATGTGCTTTAAATAATGTTTTTATATTGCACGTGATTATGTAATATATTAATTAGAGAATCTATACAGGAAAGAAAGGGAGAGGAAACTAATCCTCCTAGTACTTGGTGAGAATCAAACACCGGTTACTTGGGTGAAAGAGAAAGCACTCAACCACTGCAGTAACCCATAATTCTCAAGATAGTCGAGTATCTTAAAGTTAATGTGAACCACTGAACCATAAAATATGGTCATTGAGGTGACAGACTGTTACAATGGTGTGTTCTGATATCAGGCTACAGAAGAGAGCTGCTTCTAATTGATGGTATCATTATGCTTTTTTAGAGCATTCAAGTGATGGTGATAAATGTCAATGTCATCTTTTTGATATTTCTAAATTATTGTTCTGGCTACTGATAAATTAAGTTGCTGATGTCATTTCTTGGCTTCTAGTGTTCATGTAATTATATTATATGTAATAGATATTGGCTGTCCAATGAATAAAGTTTGACTAGGATAGGAGAAGAGAACTCAAATGGAACACTGATGATAAAGACAACTTCTGACTTTTCTTTCTTTAGAACTGATATAACTCCCTATTAGGATAAGGTGCTTCCTTATAACATGATATTTGGTGTAAAAGTTACAAAAAACCTTGAAATGGAAATACTGACAGTAAGCTCTGTTGTGATATCAGTAGTCTGTATAGTAGTTGTGACAGGGTTTATCAGAGGTTTGAACTGGGTATGGTCGAGGCCAAAAAGGATGGAGAGATTTCTTAGACAACAAGGTATTTATGGTACTTCGTACAAGCTCTTGTTTGGAGATCTCAAAGATATGTCTTCCATGCGCACTCAGGCCTTAAAAACTCCCATGAATGGCTTCTCTAATGATTATTTTTCGCGTGTGGAACCTTTCCGTCACCAGCTTATGACGAATTTTGGTATGTCGTACTTTAAAATCAAATGGCTTTTTTGAACCTTGCGATTTTCTTTTGCCTAGTTTTTCTAATTCAAATAACTTTTTCTGATTTTAAGAGGCTGAATCCACATAATAAGTAGTTAAGGAGTAGTCAGTTGATTGTACGAATGAGGTGGATGGAATTAATTGATATTTGGGTCTCGACGACACAACTTCTTGCTGAATATGTTTGTTTGGGGCCCTTTAAATGACTCTTAGGTCCGAAGTGGTTGTTTGGAATCTTCTTTAGTGGAGTTTGACCACAAATACTTATCCCGTCTCAACTTCCCTAAAAATCAAATTAGTTTGGAGTTTGTTTTTCAGAAAATTGAACATTCTTATGTATCTCTAATATCTATCTTTACAACTTGGCCTTCCTTTAAAACTTTTGGTGAACAGTATCATTTCAGGTTTATGGTATATTTATAAACTTCAATCTGCTTGATAGTAAAAGAGACTGCTTACAATTTCCACGAAAAAGACGGTAATACAGTTTGTCTATTATTATAGGCTAGCCTAAAATAAAATTGATACATATTATTTTGGGACACATGAATGCATGATGTATATAATTTTTGAGACAGTAATGAAATGTTTTCTATATGGTTATAATGCAGGGAAGGACTTCTTCCTCTGGCAAGGTCCTATACCAATATTACACCTCTCAAAACCAGAGTTGGTTAAAGAGGTCTTCACCAGGATAGATGAATTTCATAAGCCAAAGGTAAATATCATGCTTGCCAAGCTTTTACCTGGGCTTGTTCGCTATGAAGGAGAAAAATGGGCCAAACATCGGAAGTTGATCAATCCTGCCTTCCATGTTGAGAAGTTGAAGGTTGTTTCCTAACTCTCCTATATCCTTTTTACAAATTATCGAATTAAGTGCAAGAGTCTGAGAAGCAACTAGAGTCTAGAGAGTGATGTTAATTGGGAGCTCTGCTTGTGGCTTGTATCATGATGGTTAAGTTCTATGTTGTGTACAACGAGTCTGAATGTCAAGAATTAATGCCTATCCAAGTGTTAGAGGTTGAAATTTGTTTGGACTTGGGCTTCTCATTCATGAATTGATATGCTCCTGATTCTTAATGATGTTTGTATGCCTATAAACAGAACAAATGCATGTGTACATGTTTTAGATGTTTGCTCGGTTTCTTCAAATTTCGCATCTGAACTCCAATTTCAACATTGTGTTGCACACCATTATCTTTGGTTACTTCTATTCTTATACTTGAAGTTTTTATTTAAGCATGTTGATCATCATCATCATCATCATCATAATCATACCCAGTGTAACCCATTCATAGAAACTATGATTAGGGTCTTGGAAGGGATGGAAACTGCAAACCATACCCATAGAGGAGGATGCTTCCAAAGAGATCCTTTTCTCAAAACACACCATACCCTTGTTCCCATGTCAAGTGTTTTGAATTTGATACAAGAATTTACAGTACAGAAGCTTTAGTAGATTTATGTATTGTCTTGTGGGTTTCATATGAGATAATTCAAGTGATATCTATATATCGTGATATTTTTAGTAATTCTCATAGTTAAGAATGCATAATCTGATGATCAATGAAATTTATTTGGGTGATAAGTTGATTTAATTGATTGTTGCAGCTGATGTTACCGGCATTCCATGATAGTTGTGCAGACATTATTAACAAATGGAAGATGCTTGTAGATGAAATGGGTTCGGCTGAGCTAGATGTGTGGCCAGATTTAGCAAAACTTAGTGCTGATGTGATCTCTAGAGCAGCATTTGGTAGCAACTATCAAGAGGGGCAAAAGATATTTGAACTTATTACGGAGAAAACTGATTTAGCTCTTCAAACTGTGCATTCAGTTTATATACCAGGATTGAGGTCAGTGGCCGATCTAGGTTTTAAATTAAGTGGGGTCTAAAAGTAAAATTCAGTGTCAACATTAAAGTGAATGTTAGTATAAATTAATATGTACCGTATGAAATATTCAGTACATTGTGAAATCTATCAAAAATTTTAACATTCCGATCAAATTAAAAATCAGACCTAACAAAGTCTATGAGCTAATAGTCTTTTTCTATAATTTTCCTCGATGAGGTTTTATCTTGAATCGAAATATTTTTTGGCTATTTCGGTTCAATTTTTAAATTTTAGACCAATCCAAAATAAATATATTATAATATATTTTGGTAAACTATATACTTGTTGAAACTTTCTAATATCCCTCCGCCCCTGATTGAGGTCAATGTGGCATATCACAATTTTTTACTACATGTATTCAGCAAGATAGGATAACCCTTCCATTTGCATCCAGATACATTCCAACAGCAAGAAATAGGAGGTTTAAGGTCATCGAAGATCAATTACATAAGTCATTGTTTGCAATTATCAACAAGAGGAAAGAGGCACTTGAGGCTGGAGAAGCAGTAAAGTCTGATCTGTTGGGCATACTCTTGGATTCCAATTCTAAAGATATTCAACCAGTTGGCAATGGCAAGAATCACCACGTTGGGATGAGCCTTGAAGATTTAATTGACGAGTGTAAACTATTCTACTTGGCTGGACAAGAAACTACATCGACACTTTTGGGTTGGACATTGATTTTATTGAGCAAGCATCAAGATTGGCAAGCAAGAGCGCGGGAAGAAGTCTTGCAAACATTTGGAAGTAATATGCCAGATTTTGAAGGTGTGAGCCATCATTTGAAGACAGTAAGTTTTCTGTGACTCTTCAAAATACGACCTCTGATCAATTCATGCATTTCATTGTTGAAGGTTATAAATTTAGGTATTGGAGAGCCCATAGATTTTCTGTTTTCCAGTCTTTACCATCGATTCAGTCATCTTTTGATTTTTGAAAACTAGAATATACCTGTTAATCTATTACTGAGTGACTTTACTTGAAATTTAAACGTTCTATTATTGTTTAGGTGACCATGATATTGTATGAAGTCCTCAGACTCTATCCCCCAGGAGCTCGATTGTCAAGAAGAGTTTGCAAGGATACAAATCTTGGTACATTCTCAGTTCCTGAGGGTGCAATAATTGCTTTCTCATTGAAATCTATTCACCAAGATTCCGATATTTGGGGTGATGACGCAAAAGAATTCAAGCCAGAGAGGTTTGCTGATGGGATTTCCAAGGCGAGCAATGGGAAAAACGCGTTTTTCCCCTTTGGTTGGGGACCAAGAATATGTGTGGGGGAAAAATTTGCCATGACAGAAGCAAAATTAGCATTGTCTATGTTTCTACAACACTTTTCGTTTGAGCTTTCACCATCCTATGTTCATGCACCAATCCAAACTTTTTTATTTCTTCAGCCTCAGCATGGTGCTCAGATAATCATACACAGGTCTTGATGGTATGTATAAATTAGGTTAGGAAAAATTATCAGGAATAATACAGTTTTTTTGCTTATTTCCCTACAATAATACCAATTTTTGATTAACCATGAATAATATCAACTAAAGGGGTTTTTCCATATAATATACTTAACACGTTAAAAATCAAACTATAGGAGAATAGATGAAAAAAAATTTGGCAAATTAGTTAATAAACTAAAGTTAGTATCATTCTAGGAAAAAACCCCCTAAGTTGGTATTATTCATGATTAATCAAAAGTTAGATCAAAAAGTTGTATTGTTGACGGTAATTTTTCCATTAGGTTAAAACATCATCTGTTGCAAATTATCAATAGGAGATGCACTTTGATTGTCTTCTGTTTGATACATGAACATTCATTCTCTTACCCCCTGCCCTGATTGATGTGCACTTATAATCTGTTATTCTAGTCACATTATTTATACATACTCCCTTGGTCCCATTGAATTTGCAGCATTTGCCATTTTGATCGATTCTATTTAATTTGCATCATTTCTGTTTTTGGACAATGACCCATCACTTCCTTTTAATCTCATCCATACATTTTAATTCTTTTTTAATTTTATCCGCACAATTCATTCTCTCTTTTTATTACCATTATTCACCTTTTTCTTAAAAAACATGAATTTTATTTTTGAGGTAAATTATCCAGAGGTAGTATGTACTTTCAGAAGTTAAATGGGTCATCTGAACTTCTCATTTTATTTGCTATACTTTTCTGAAAGTGGAGTTGGATTATAATATTTAAGAATTCAGCTACCTTTAAACTTATGCCTGCTCTTTGGATCTGTTTGGATATCTGTGAAGTGCATGTAGACAATTGTGCAATATATAAGCTGCATCATTGCATGGTTGTATTTTCTTTTTTGATTCTGGGTTGAGGATAATCCTATACAAATACAAGCTAGAGGAGTGTGAAATTCGTCTTCTAAGAAGAAGTAAGTGGTGAAATTAAACCCTTATCACGAGAGTGGAATGGAAAGCCTCAATTATTAGGTCTATTTATGATTTTGTTATGCATGCTACATGGCCTCCCTACCACACGCTTACATTAGATTTTTCAAGAGAAAAATTAATTAATTCTAGCAAAAATATAGCATGGAAAAATATTAGGAATATTTTGTTGAAGTCAGCAAAATAATCAGATTTGACTAGTATATAAGCTCAATGGGAGAGAAGTTTTTTCATGCTTTTGAAAATTACAAATTGTGTTCTACACATTAGGAGCTTGGAATATGCTCGAAATATGATTGTATAAAGTGCAGGTAATATTAATTCTTTCTTCACACATTCGCCAATACAAATTTAACAATCATTTTTTAGTAATTGCTAATATGATATGCATACATCTGAGATTCTGAGTAGAAGACAACAACAATCAAAAATATATATTTGAGAATGGTTATCATATATATATTTTTGTGGTTTTGTTATATAAACAAAATATAGTTTGTAATATAATTTTGTTATTGTGTGTATCGCGGGCTATGTGTTTTAAAGGTGACTTCTATTGCTATGCCTTTTAATTGATAATGATTGAGAAACTTTTGATGGTTGAGGTCATTGAGTATGAAGGTGTTGTAATTATTATATGCATATGTAGTAATAATTATAACATTATTATCTTTTAATTATATTATATTCTCTCTGTTTATATGAGAATGCATTCAAGTCATTTTAAGTCAAATTTAGTGGAAAGTGAAATTGGGTTGAAGAATAAGACAAAAAATAAGTGAATGATGCTCCCTCCGTTCTTTTAATTTTTTCCACTTTAGATTTTTCACACATATTAAGAAAAAGAGAATCTTTGGTTGTAGTGGGTATTATTTTAATTAAATAGTAGTATGAAGTAATGATTATGATGAAAGTATGAGAGAGAAAATAATTATAAATAAAAGAAAATGTGTACATTAAAAGAAAATGGGGGTTTTAAGGGGTAAAAGTGAAATAAAAACTTTCTAAAAATAAAAAATATTTTAAAGTGAAAGAATTTATGAAACTACCCGTTATAATAAGGTAGAAGAACTTAAAAGAATGGAGGGAGTAGAAATGAGTGGTTAAGATGAAAATAGAAAATAAGTTATTGGAGAAAAATTAAAGAAAGAAAAGTGGGGTCATTGCCAATAAAGGAAATGATGCAGAATGAGTGGGATAAACTAAAATAAAAAGAGGTGTAAATTGAGAGGAACAGATGCATTATTGTTAAAATCGCAATTCTGCTACAATTTTACGATTTTACAATCCAAAAACAAGGGAATGATTTGAATCGTAGGTAGAATCTTAAAGTTCTAAAATCATACGGTTTTAGTTGGAATAAAATTTTTAGAGGTAATAATACTAGTTTCTCTCTCTAGTTCTTTTCTCTCTGGTTTTGAGCTTTCTGAGGGAACGACAAAGGAAACAAGTGCCTCAGAAACGATTCTTCTTCATCTCCTCATGGATCGAATTCTTCTTCTGAATCTCAATCTCAGTCTCGCAAATCTGTTGGTCCCTCACAAAATCCGAATTTGCCCATTCTTGAAAATGAGGTATTAAGCCCTAGAGCTTCGATCCTGCACCTCCAAAATCAGAGCCTAAACTCTAATCGGAAGGCTACTCTTATGGGCGGTTCTGCTGGGTCAGTAGCTCCTGAAGCTAGGGTTTCTTCGAGAACCACCGTTCCATTGAATTCTGGTTTTCGTGAGTCTGCTGCACCAATTTTTGATGACTTCAGGTACTTCTTCTCCATCTCCTAAACCTATTAAGATTTTTTATGAGGACATTGAGGATGAATTGAAGTTTTGGGAGACCTCTGTGGTATGTTACGTCCTAGGTGCAAATCCCCCCTTACATGTAATTGAGGGCTTTGTACGAAGGACTTGGAATGCCTCTGATATTGATAAAATTGGCACAGTAGCTAAGGGAGTCTTTATTGTGCATATGAAATCTGCTGAGGGCCTAACAATTGCGTGTGAATCCAATGGGATCTTGTTTGACAAAAAGCCCTTTGTAGTCAAACCTTGCTCTAAGAATATATCCCATGAGAAGGAACACGTATCCACAATTCCTGTTTGGGTGCGGTTTCCTAAACTAGGTATGCATTACCGAGGTGAACGTTGTCTGACATTGATTGCTGGTATGCTTGGTAGAGTTATTAGGGTAGATAATGCTACTAAGAATAAGGACAAGATGCTATTTGCTCGGGTTCTTGTTGAGCTAAGCATAGATGGTAAGTTCTATGACACTGTTTCATGTACAAATGAAGATGATGAACTAATGACAGTTATGGTAGAGTATGTTAGGAAGCCTTCTAACTGCAGTAACTGTAAACAAATTGGACATGTGGAGGATGCTTGTGGAGTTGGTCTAATCTAGAAATGGGTACCGAATCCGGCTAAGGTGATTGATAATACGGACACTGATACAGAGGGCTTTCGCTTGTTAACATCTAGCAAAGCTGATGGGAAGCATATCGTGGGCAGCTCCACGGCTTCTATGATTGATAATGGGAATGGATTTGAAGTGCTCAATGATGACTCTATTCGTCCCTTTTTGGTTTCTGATGACATAGTGCTGGGGGCTCACCTCATCCCTCCCAATGAATAACATTCTTGCTTGGAATGTAAGGGGCCTAAACACAGCTAAGAAACAATCTGAGGTTGCTCGTTTCCTCAACATCATCATGTTAGCTTGTTTGGTCTCTTAGAAACTAAGGTGAAGCACTCGAACCTTGGTCTAGTGTATCAAAGATTATGCCCTGGTTGGTGTTTTTCGCACAATTTAGCTTGGAGTAATAAAGGTAGAATCATGATTGGTTGGAAACATGATGAAATGGTGGTTAATATCTCTTTTTGTAGTAGCCAGATTATGCATCTAGAGGTGACCCCCTCTCTAGGTGCTCCTTTCTTTTGCTCGTTTGACTATGGTGCCAATAATAAACATGAGAGGCGTGATTTGCTTCATCACTTTAAGAAAGTTATTGGGTCTTGCTCTGGGCCTTGGATCATTCTAGGTGATTTTAACTGCATTGCAAATTTTAATGAACGCATTGGAAAAGCGGTGAGACTTTCTGAAGTTGAACCTCTGAGATCTTGCATTGCAAATTGTGATATACATGATATGAAAAGCACTGGCCACTTTTATACTTGGAACAATAAACAAGAAGGTGGACACCATGTCTTTAGTAAAATTGATAGAGCTATGTGCAATGCTCAATGGGATACTGTTTACCCTAATGCTGAAGTGGTTTTCCTCCCTGAAAGGAGCTATGATCATTCCCCTATCTTGGTGCAGTTCTATGCTTAGGTCAGTCAAGCTAAACCCTTTAAAATTTTCAATTTCTAGACTAACAATGATCTCTTTATTGAGGTTGTCCAAAGAGTTTGGCGAACAAAGGTTACAGGCTGTATGAGCTTTCGAATCCAGCAGAAACTGAACAAGCTCAAATCAATTCTTCGTTATGAGTTTCTTCACACCCCAATTCAAGCTTCCCTTCGCAAGGTTGAAAAAGAGTATGCTGAGGCTCAAGCTAATCTCCACATGAACCCCCAAAATTATGTGCTTATGGATATTGAACATTCTTTAGCTAAGCAGTTTGGAAAGACCCGAAAGGACTATGCATCCTTTATCTAGCAACAAGCTAAGTTGGACTGGATTAACTATGGTGATGAAAATTCCACTGTGTTTCACAATAGTATTAAGCAAAAGAGGAATCATAACCATATTCGTATGCTTATTATGGATAATAAAGTCATTAGTGATCCTTTGGATATTCGCCAAGCTTTCCTCTCTTATTACTCTGATCTTCTATGTAGTGAGATAGGAAATAGAGCTAGATTGAACATGTAGACGGTACGAGCTGGGCCTATTCTATCTGAGGATTTGTAGCCCCTCCTTGACTTCAATTTTAGTGCTGATTAGATAAAAAATGCTATCTAGGATATTGATGATTATAACAAATCCCTGAGCCTGGATGGTTTTAATAGCTAATTGTATAAGGCCTCGTGGTCGGGGTGGGGTCTGATATGGTTAGTGCAGTGCAACAGTTCTTGAGTAATGGTAAGCTCCTGCGATCTTGGAATGCTACCACAATTACCCTTGTACCTAAGGTTTCCTGTCCCTCTAACCCAGGGGACTTTAGGCCTATATCATGTTGCCACACTCTCTACAAGTGTATATCAAAACTCATTTGTTCAGGACTGAAGCGTGTTTTGGGAGGCATTATTTGTCAGACACAGGGAGCTTTTGTTCAAGGGCGGAATATAAGTCATAAACATTCTCCTATGCCAGGATCTAGTGAAGCACTATTCGAGAAAAAATTGTTATCCGAGTTGCTTGATCAAAGTTGACCTCAGAAAGGCCTATAACACAATGGATTGGGCTTTTCTACAGGATATGCTAATTGCACTGAACTTACCCCCTCATATAGTTAGAATCATCATGGTTTGCATCACTTCTACTCAGTATTACCTTTTGGTGAATGGAAGTCCTTGTGAAAATTTTAAGCCCAAGCGGGGCCTGAGATAGGGAGACCCAATGTCTCCACTCCTTTTAGTTCTAGAGATGGAATACCTCACTAGATTGATGATAATGGTGGGTTCACATGATGGTTTCAAGTTCCATCCTAGATGTTGGGGTTTGAAACTTAATTAACTTGCTTTTGCTGATGATCTCATGCTATTTTGTAGAGGAGAGCTCCACTCTGCTAATCTTTTATGCCAAGGGTTGAATTCTTTTGCTGCTGCTTCAGGTCTATGTGCTAACTCTTCCAAATTAGCAATATATCTGGCAGGGCAACCGTGTGCAGTGCGCACCCATATAGCACAGCAACTCCTGGTTGACAAAATGACAGCTCGAATTCGAACCTGGTATTCCAAGAACTTATCCTATGCAGGCAGGCTCCAACTTGTCAACTCTGTTTTGATGGGTATCAGTACGTATTGGTGCATGATCTTTATTTTGCCTAAGTGTATTATAAAGAAAGTGAATGATTTGTGCAGGTCTTATCTTTGGAATGCTGATATGAGTAATCCCTCCCCTGGTAATGTTAGCTGGAAAACAGTGTGTAGTGGGAAAAAAGAGGGTTGTCTGGGTATTAGAAATCTTGAAATGTGGAATATAGTTGCTATTAGAGACTATCATGGCACATCTACAATATGCTCGAGTCACTCTTGGTTCGTTGGATACATGGCGTGTATACTGAGGGAGCAGATTCGATGCGCTTCAATCCTCCTCCTACTGCTAGCTGGTCCCTTAGGAAAATCTGCAGTGTAAAGAATAGCCTGGCTCCTTGGATAAAGAGGGGGCAATACAAAATTGCAATGCTCTACAAAGTACTCATAACAGCTTGTTCAGGTTCCATGGAACAACTTTGTCTGGAATAGAGCCTCTATTCCGAAGCATCGCTTTACCCTTTGGCTTGCTTGCCATCATAAGCTCAAGACAAGGGATACTGTGATGCGGTTTGGTATTATCCATGATGATAGCTGTCTTATGTATACTTCTACAGCTGAGACTCTTGAGCACATCTTATTTGATTGTGTCTTTAGCGCTCAATGTCTGACTATGCTTTCGGATTGGCTGGGTATTCAAATTCCTCTCACTTTAGAAAGGATTGTCAGAAAGAGATGGAAAATCTCCAAGATGAAACGAAAAATTCTTGTTACTAGTATCTGCTGCTTATGCTATCATATATGGTGGGCAAGGAATGATGCGATCTGGCACCTTAGATTGAGCACTCCGGCTGCTGTGCTACAAAGGATTCGACAAGATGTGACATGGAGAATCCATGCTTTATACCCAGCTTTCTCTGAGGGCTGGTTTAGGATGTTATCCTCCAAGTCTCCCTTGTATAGCTTTATTTTGTTTATAAGGTCCTTCCCCATTCTTGCATATGAAGAGTGAGTTAGAGCAACCCTTTCTAAAAGGTGTGCTCTTTCTTCATACTGATGCAACCAAAAGGATGGTGGCAGTGTCCTTTTTAATTTGTATATGTCTTTGTTTTGGTGATATGGAAAGTTTTTTCATTTTCCAAAAAAAAATTTAGAGGTAGAATCATAACACAAGTTTCCGATTCTACGATTTAACGATTCAATTCTACAAATTTAGTATGAATTATTTTTAGTTTTTCTTATGTATCATGTTTTACTGATCTCTTTCACGTATACACTTAAATTTCAAATGTTCTATCATGAAAACTTTTAAAAAATATATTTCTTAATCGGTATGAAGATTTAAACTAATTATTAAAAAGTTTTTTTTATATCCTTAAAAACGTCCTAAAAACCACACAATGAACTCACGGAAATTGCAACCCACAAAATGAGGCAGAAAGTTTCTGTCCAAGAGTGAATTCTATAAAACTTTATATTTTATTTGGATGTTGCTGGCGTGGCTGTGGGAGGCAGGCTGGTGGTGGGGTGGCTGGTTGGTGCTGGAGGAGGGGGTTGGAGTATGAAGAAGTGTTTTTACTCTTTTTTTTCCTTTATTTTTTTTATTTTTCTTTTTTTTTTAAATGGAGGTAAGTCAAGTAACCTACTATCCTAGGTTACCAAGTTATAGTGTATGCCTTAAACAAATTCAGGTCAAAGTTGGGATTATTTAAAAATAATCGATAGTGGGGATTATTAATGGCCAATGAGCGATAGTTGGGATTATTTTAAGCCAATTTTCTTTATATTTATTGTATTTTTTTGATATACATCCAATTACACAAATCTCCAAATTCTAGATACAAATCTTAGGAAATAACCACATATAAGTAA
>NC_080053.1:17249878-17256176 GCF_026212465.1 Amaranthus tricolor
TGTTTGACCCAGAAACTGTCTGAGGGAAGTCTCCAATGCTGACATATGGAAAATAAGGAGTGGTGAAAGTATCCTAGATTATAGGGAGAGGATGCTTATGGTTAAGGAAAAAGCCGATAGAGTATGTTACGATTTAGATTTGGACCTAAATAGGTTACACCATTTGTCTGAATCTAGGAAGAGTGTAGAACCGGAGAGGAAGGGCGAGCCTCCAATATCGGGCGGCACCGATGTGACCTTGGAACCTTTAAGGGAGCGGGTCCTTCCTGATTCCTCACTGGTGGAAACCGAGGCTCAGGCAGAGAGTGATATTGAGATGTGGGAGCCTAGTCGTGAACCGCCTACTTATATAGAAATTTCTAGCGATGATGAGAGAGAGAACTGGGGATCGCATTACGACTTATATGGCTTTGAGGTTGGGTTTGATAGGAGGTGGTCTGATGAGGAAGATCCTGAAGAGGAGGTAGAGGATTTACAATTAAGCAGCCTCAGAGATAGTGGTAGTGAATCAGAAGAGTCGTATTCGAATTCCAGCTCTGATTCTGGAGAAGACGGGGATGATGAGGACTTCGATATAGCAAGTTACGATGAGGGTGCTGACGCTTGGGATGCTTGGCGCTAGATGTTCTTTTTGTTTTCGCATCTTTCCTTGAATTATTTTTTAAGTTGTATCTTTTTAATCAAATAAATAATAAAGTAATAATGTAAACTCTTGCATGAGGCAATTTTCGATGTATCAAAAGATATCTATAGAATATTGAAGTGTGCTTGCTGTTTCTTTTGGTGTTGTAAGTTTATGCGTTGTATACGTAATTTCCTTTTGTAAGCATTTCAACTCGAAAAAAAAATGTATATATAATAACAATAATAATAATAATAATAATAATAATAATAATAATAATAATAATAATAATAATAATAATAATAATAATAATAGTAAAAATAACGTTAATAATGATAATAATAATACTTATATATGTATATTTAGGGATATAAACAAACAAGTAAACGACTGTTAGGTTTAACCAGCAAAACCTTGTTCTTTCTCCAAAGGTTACGAATCTTAGGACATTCTTTTGATTTGTACCTTTCTTTCGCTTGCAGAAGATGCCTCCAATTTCTAGGAAGAGACTGTCTAGAAGTGATGCTAACCGTACGATAAGAAATCTGGTGAAAGCGTTAACAAATGTAAGTGCACCCCGAGAGAAGTCTTTGTCGGAGTTAGCCTCTGAAATGAGCAAAAGGATTAGCCAGAGCAAACCCTCGACCTTCGATGGTAAGGGGGAACCGTCAGAACTGGAACTTTGGTTAAGAGAATTTGACAAACTTTTCGATGTAGTAGAGTGCCCAGAAGAATTAAAAGTCAATCAAGCTGCCTTTTATTTGGTTGGAGAAGCCGACTACTGGTGGGCAAACAGTAGACCGGGGTTATTAGAGCAAGTTGAGGGGGATTTTGGTTGGGAGTTGTTCAAAAGGGCCATGCGAGAGAAATTTTATCTGCTGCATGTAAGGAAAGATAAATCGAACGAGTTTGCGCGATTAGAAATGGGTAGTATGACTGTTGACGAATATTACCACAAATTTATGGAGTACCTCAAGTATTGTCCTGATGACGTACCCACTGAGGAGAAAAAGATGCAACGTTTTGAGCTAGGTTTATCTTTCGATATTCAAAAACATATTGAGAGTGACCGATATAACACACTGGAGCAAATGTATAAGCGAGCGTCACAAATAGGGAATATTTTAAGGAAAGAAAAGGAAAAAGAGAAGGGTAATGTTCCTGAGAAGAGGAAAGAAGTTTCTGGCCAGGCATTGGAGAATATGTCGGGCTTTTATCAGAAGAAAGCAAGGAATTTTGGAAATTTTTAGGGAGGCAGGCCTAATTCGAATTTAAGGATTAGGAACGACGCGAAGCCTGCTAAGCCATTATTGGACCGAGACGGCAATGAGAGGAAGTATTTCTGTAGGAGGTGCAAGAAAAATCATCCGGCAAAAGATTGTGAAGGGAATCTGATCGAATGTAACTTTTGCCACAAAAGGGGCATAGAGAGTTTGAATGCTACATAAAGAAAGGGGGTAGAAGTCAACATCCGAGTGGACAACACCGGCAACAAAATTTAAACAACGCTGGTAGTCAAGCCAGCCAACAGTACGGGAATGGAAATCGTGGTAATGCTGGTCAGAGATTCCAGCGACCTTTTTATGGTGGACAAGGCCGGGTAGATGGAAACCGAGTGGAAGGGTCAGAAATGCAGCACGGGGGAAATCAGGTGGGAGGAAATAATGTACAGCCGGCGAGCGGAAGGGTATCTGTGGTCAGTGCAAGAGAAGCTGACCAGGCAACAGATGTGGTTATAGGTACATTCGCCATTCATTTTATAGCTGTGAATGTATTGTTTGATTCGGGAGCTACATTTTCATTTCTTGCAAAGAATAAAGTAAACGAATTGAATTTGGGGACCTTTGAAAAATTTTCTTATACGGTGGCTGTACCATCGGGAAAATTGTACAGTTGTGAAAAACTGTATAGGGATGTACCCTTAAGGATAGGAAAGGTTGTTTTTCCTAGCGACTTGTATGTGTTAGATATGGAAGGTTTAGAAGTAATTTTGGGGATGGATTGGCTGGGAAGGTATAAGGCCACTATTGAATGCAGAGAGCAGACAGTTTTGTTGGAAGGACCACGAGGGGAAAGCATTAGATATAGGAAGTTTCCCAAGGGGCCCAGGACGAATTTGGTGTCGACCTTAGAGTTGCAAAGGCTTGTGAGGCAAGGGCACCCTTTGTATTTATGTCATATCAGCCAGGGGGGAAAAGAAAGAGGGGGATCCCCAGGATATTGCTGTAGTGAATGAATTTTTGGATGTTTTTCCTGACGAGATTCCCGGAATGCCACCTGAACGGGAAATTGACTTCACGATTGACTTGGTACCGGGGACTGGACCGATTTCTAAGGCCCCTTATCGGATGGCTCCAAAGGAGATGGAGGAATTAAAGTCTCAACTTGAAGAATTGTTGTATAAAGGTTATATTCGACCTAGTGTTTCACCTTGGGGCGCTCCAGTTCTTTTTGTGAGAAAGAAAGATGGTAGTTTGAGGTTATGCATTGATTACAGAGAGTTAAACAAGGTAACAGTTAAGAATAAATACCCGTTGCCCTGGATAGATGACTTATTTGATCAATTGAGAGGAGTCGGGATCTTTTCGAAGATTGACTTAAGATCGGGTTATCATCAGCTAAGAATAGTTGAAGGGGATATACATAAAACCGCTTTCAGAACACGTTATGGACACTATGAGTTCACCGTGATGCCGTTTGGGTTGACAAATGCTCCAGGCGCGTTCATGTGCTTAATGAACCAAGTGTTTAGTGCGTACTTGGATAAATTCGTCGTTATCTTTATCGATGACATATTGGTCTATTCGAAGGACCGAGAAGAACATCAGGAACATCTACGATTTGTCCTGCAAACCCTGCGAGAAAATAAGTTGTACGCGAAATTGTCAAAGTGTGAATTTTGGTTGGACAAGGTATCATTTTTGGGTCATTTTGTCTCTAAGGAAGGTATTTCGGTGGATCCGGTAAAGGTGGAGGCAGTTCAAAGTTGGCCGTCACCCAAGAACGTCACCGAGGTACGAAGTTTTCTAGGTTTGGCCGGGTATTACCGTCGTTTTGTTAAGGATTTCTCGCGTATTGCTCGGCCCATGACCTCGTTAATGAAGAAAGAGAAGAAGTTCGAATGGACTGCAGAATGCGAACAGGCCTTCATGACTTTGAAGGAAAAGTTAACTACGGCCCCTGTTCTTACTCTACCTGACCCTAAGTTGGATTATACTGTTTACAGTGACGCATCGAAGAAAGGGTTGGGTTGTGTTCTGATGCAGGACCGTAAGGTGATTGCTTATGCATCACGACAACTGAAAGTACATGAAGTTAATTATCCGACCCATGATCTGGAGTTAGCCGCCATAGTATTCGCTCTCAAGATATGGCGGCATTACTTGTATGGCGTTAAGTGTAGGATTTACACTGATCACCAGAGTCTGAAATATCTCTATGCACAACCTGACTTAAACATGCGACAACGTCGGTGGTTAGAGTTGATGACATATTATGATCTGGAGTTCATATATCATGAGGGGCGAGCGAACTTGGTGGCCGATGCTTTGAGTAGGAAGTCTAATCACTCGCTGTCTGCCTTGGGCGGAGTTGAAGAGTTGCATCGGGATTTTGCTAGACTGAACTTCGAAGTGGTACGTAAAGGTGAATTATAGGGATGTCTGAATGCCTTGGCTATTCGACCTTCGTTCTTTGAGGAAATTTTGAATTCTCAGGATAAAGACCCGAAACTCTTGAAATTAAAGGACTAAGCACGGGAAGAAACAGCAGAGGGATTCCTTGTCCATGAAGATGGAAGCTTGAGGTTCAAGGGTCGTTGGTGTTTACCGACGGGGGAGGAATCTTTGAAGGAACGTATCCTGGATGAAGCACATTGTATGAAATTTTCAGTACATCAGGGTGGTGACAAGATGTACCAAGATCTCAAGTTAATGTTTTAGTGGTCGGGAATGAAGATGGATATTGCAGAATATGTCTCACGCTGTCTGACCTGTCAGAAGGTTAAAAGTGAGCATAAGAGACCAGGAGGGTTATTACAACCGTTAAAGATACCAGTATAGAAGTGGGATGATATCTCTATGGATTTTGTTGTGGGTTTACCTCGAACGAAAGCAGGTAATGATGCGTTATGGGTTATAGTTGATCGTTTGACTAAATCGGCACGTTTCATTCCTATGAACTGTCGCTGGGAAATGGAACAATTGGCACGAACCTACATTAAGTATGTCGTACGATTCCACGGTGTACCCCGTACTATTGTGTCCGATAGAGACACACGATATCTGTCACAGTTTTGGCAAACCTTGCAACAGGCAATGGGTACAACGTTGCTCTATAGTACGTCGTTTCATCCGCAGACGGATGGAAAGACAGAACGAACAAATCAGGTTTTGGAAGATATGTTACGCGCTATTGCCATGGAGTGGCAAGGGTCATGGGATGAACATTTGGATCTAGTTGAGTTTTCTTACAACAACAGTTATCAGGCTTTTATACAGATGGCCCCATTCGAGGCTTTGTATGGGCGTCGTTGACGTAGCCCGGTTTATTGGGACGATTTCACTGAAGCGGTGACCTTAGGACCTGAATTGTTGTTTCAGATGAATGAGAAGGTACGATTGATAAGGGATCGTTTGAAAGCGGCACAGGATCGCCAAAAGTCGTATGCTGATTTGAAACGACGGCCAGAGGAGTTCACCGTGGGAGAACAGGTGTTACTTCGCGTATCACCCATGCGCGGAGTAGTACGTTTTGGTGCTCGGGGAAAGTTGAGCCCTCGATAAATGGGCCATATGAAGTTTTGGAACGTGTGGGTAAAGCGGCTTATCGGTTAGCTCTTCCAAACTCTTTAGAGAAGGTACATGATGTATTTCATGTGTCTCAACTATAGCGGTATCATGCCGCAGCCACTCATGTATTAGATCCTGAACCTTTAGATTTGGATGCATCTTTGTCTTACCCGGAGCAACCGGTTCGAATCTTGGACAAGAAGGTCCGTAGCACTCGACGGAAAGATATAATTATGGTAAAAGTCCTGTGGTCAAATCACGAGCGTGAAGCGGCTACTTGGGAAACAAAAGACGCTATGCGAGAAAAGTACCCTCACCTTTTTCAGGTCAGTAGCGTTACGGGGACGTAACTTCTTAAGGGGGGTAGAGGGCGATAGAAATTTCGCGCGAGGAATGTTAAATCTTCGATTTGGTAGTTGTGTTTTACTCATGAGTTATGATGTGGAGTTATAGTTATGATAGCATGTGTGTTCTATGTTTTCCGTTGCCACACAAGTTACGAGGACGTAACTTCTTTTAAGGGGGGAAGTCTGTAACACCCCGTAATTTATCGGGTTTAAAAATAAATAAAATATAATAAAATAAAATAAATAAGTAATATTAAATTAT
This sequence comes from Amaranthus tricolor, assembly GCF_026212465.1. Classification (NCBI taxonomy): domain Eukaryota; kingdom Viridiplantae; phylum Streptophyta; class Magnoliopsida; order Caryophyllales; family Amaranthaceae; genus Amaranthus; species Amaranthus tricolor. The sequence goes on from NC_080053.1 coordinate 17,255,900, forward strand.
ATTATTTTACATAGTTAATTACAAGAAATAAAGTAGGTTTAATTTTAACGGTAACAAGTTTTGTCGCGTACGATGTTATCGCGTGACGTTTCTTGCTGTTTTAACAAAAGTATAATAATTACTCAATTAATAAAAAAAAATTATGGAAGGGAGGTGAAGGGCTGCCAGTTTGGGTGAGTATGGGAGGAGTCTTGTAACTCCTCTCATAATGGTGTAATTAGGAGTAATTAAGTTGGACCTTAATTTCCCTATTAATCCTTAAGCTTCAATTTGAATT
>NC_080053.1:17256276-17353776 GCF_026212465.1 Amaranthus tricolor
AATTATCATATTTGCTTCAATTGTTCAATCCCTATATATTTGCTCAATATAAATTGCAAATTAATTCATACCGAAATATTGAATATTGAAATTTGATAAATGGAAAAAATTTCCAGATTATAAATGCAAAAGCCTTAAGCCTTTTCTAATTTCATTTTTTTCTTTTTCGAAAAATGGAAGCTTTTTGTCTTTGCATTTATTCTTGGGTATAGTGATGGCCACGGAGCGGGTTACCCGGTCCTGAACCGCTTGAAACCGTCCCGGAATCGGATCCGTTCGCGACAGGTTCTGAACTGGCCCAAACCGCAAAAGCGTGAAACCGCCGGAAAAAAACTGCTTGAACCGGACCTAAGAACCGCGGGTCGGAACAGGACCACAGGTTCCTTGGATCCGGTCCAGCTGAACCGGCCCACAGGTTCCATGGAACCGGAACCGGTCCGGCTGAACCGGCCCAGTGGTTCTTTGGAACCGTTCGAAAAAGAGCCGTTAACTAGCCGTTGTGATTTTTACTATAAATACACATCACTTTCAATCATTTTCATTCACAACTCATCTCTTCTCCTACTCTCTACTTAATTACGCAATAATTCTCTTAATTACATAATTAGTCTTTTAATTATTTCTTAATTTAGTTAATTACATAATTAGTCTATTAATTAACTTTTTATTTCTTAATTCTATTATTATTTCAATATTATCATATCTTCTTTTTTGGAAAAAGCCTCTAAAAAGTTACTAAAGTGGCAAAATCATTGGGAGGTTCTAGCTCCAAAAGAAAGGCCATTTCATCTTCGTCGATATCAACAACACCTTCGATTAGTAATTATAATTATGAACCAAATCATCCAGAAGGGTACGACCAAGAATTACACGATTATGCAAAAGAAGTGGAAAGAGAAATACCAATTGATGAAGAAGATAAACAAGAAGAGGAACCAACGACCCCTATTGGGATACATAGATCTCGACAGTCATCAACAAGATCACATGAAAAACAACTACAACAACAACAACAAAGACAAGCTCGTGGTAAACGAGTCAATTTCCAAACTATCGGTTAGTTTTATAATTTTATTCTTCAAATTGGTTAAATTTTAAATTATTATTTATTTATATATTGTGGTATTTGAGTATGTCTTTAAATTTAAATTTAGATGAAGATAAACCAGTAAGACAACCTTTTTCGATAATGCCACCTCCTAGTAGTAGAGTTGTTTCACATGTGTGGTCGTATTTTACAAAAGAACCAACCGACAATCCAGATGTTTTCTTATGCACTTGTCAAATTTGTGAAAGTCAAGGAGTAAATCCCTTAGCTTCATACAATTTCACTAAAGGTAAATACTTTTTAAGTTTTTTTATACATACATGATATTCATATTTTATAAATCAAGAATGTATTAAAAATAAATTTATTGTGTTTTGTGAATACGTGTTAGGTGGTGGTATGAGATCTTTTAACAAACATTTGGCAAAGAAGCATGAAATCACAAAAGAATCTCATGCAGCAAGCGGCAGCGGGACCACAAGTGGAAGCCGAAAGTGGGACATTCCCAGCGGAGGTATGCCTTTTAAATATAATCGTAATGATATGATTAATGAATTTTCTAAATATGTAATTTGTGATGAATTGCCATTTAACCATGGTGAAAGTAGGGCATACGAGCATTACACTAGAAAAACTTTATAACCACAATATAGAGCAATCACTAGGAACACTCTTACACGACGCACAATTAAATTATATGAATCAATGGCTATGAATTAGTAGAAATATTTGAATCTTTTAATTGTAGGGTTAGCATAACAACTAATATTTGGTCTGCTACCCCACATTTAGAAGCTTATATGTGTGTAACTGCACATTGGATAGATCAAAATTGGATTATTCAAAAAAGAATAATTGCTTTTGAGGTAATGTTCGAAAGACATACGGGTGAAAACATAAAATACAGATTAATAGAGAATGTAAAGAATGGAACTTATTAGATAAGATATTTTGTTGTTCTATAGATAATGCAACCGTCAACATTAAATGCGTCAAACTTTTGTATAACGAACCTGCATTTAGTTTTATCCCTGGGGGTAAATTATTACACGTACGTTGTTGTGCTTATATAGTATACTTATCTTGCCACGTAGGTATAAAACAATTAAGTGATTTATTAGATCACATTAGAGACATAGTGAAGTGGCTTAAAGTTGGACATGTAAAGAGAAGATATAAGCAATTATGTGACCATTATCAACTAAAAAAAAGTGTATTGGTCATTAGGTACTCCTATACGTTGGGGCTCAACCCACGATTTATTTAAAAAAGCGATTGCTTATCGTCCAGTTATAACATAACTTTATAGTGAGTGTACAGACAACTATATAAGTGATGACACATGGGAACTAGCTATAGTTGTACAAAAAATATTAGAAGCGTATGACCACGCAACTAAGATTTTTTCATATGTTTACGAACCAAACTTCCACTTAGTAATAAGTGAATGCATTACTATTTTTTATCATCTTCTTAAACATTCGCATGATGATACTAACACATATTTAAAGCTGATTCTTGTAGATATGATAGATAAGTGGAAGACATATTTTACTGATTTTCCTTTTATTTATGGAATTGCGACAATTTTAGACCCATGTTTCAAGACAGAAGTCCTTACTAAAGTAATTGGATTTTACTACCAATCATTAGATCGCCCGCCTAGTGATGTACATAATTACGTTGGAACTTGTAAAAAACTTTTAGCAGAACTTTATGATTACTATGCTAGTGTATATAACCCAAGTCGCGATACGTCTAGGCGTACGAGCGTCTCGGCACGTCCCTCTTATTATAATTCTGTAATAGCTAACATAATAAGCCAAGGTGATAGTTTTGTAGGATCATCTTCTTCTTCACCCTCCCCTTCATATTTAGAATTACATAATTATGTTAAACATCACTTTGAAATTGACCAAGGTAGCTATAATATTTTAGAATGGTGGAAAAAAAATCTATTAAATTTCCCATATTATCGAGAATTGCAAATATTATCGAGAATTGCAAAGGATATCTTTGCAATTCCTACGTTTACGATTGCGTTGGAGTCTGCTTTTAGTGCAGGTAGAAGAGTTATAGACGAAAAGAGATCTCGTTTTGCTCCACAAGTATTCAAATATGTGTTTGCAAGAAAGATTGGGATCAAGCTGAACTTCGAACACAAGGACTAAAGAACGATGATGATCGAGGCGATGATGATGATCCATGGATGATGATGGATACATCTGCATCATCGTTAGGAGGAGAGTCAGCGGAAGCATCTAACCAACCAGATGATGATGACGAAGACGAATAGGATCAATCGGACAACGATCAATCAACATTCAACAACTACAAATAAAAGGTATGGCAAAGAACTACGTGGGCTTTGATTCCTTCGGGATACGTAGGCAGCTTAGTATTCCTTCGGGTATTAGGTTCAAGTCTATTTTCTCCCTCTTTTTATTAATCATCTTTATCGTTTCTTATTAATTTATTTTTTTCATTTATTTTAGTAAATATTTTAATAACGATGACAAGCAATGAATTTCGCTAATAATCAAGTAATCATCAAAGGTACGTCCGCATTATTATAGTATTTTTATATTATATTTAAAAGAAAAATAAAAATGGAACCGATGGTCCGACCCACCCGAGCCGCTAGTTGGAACCGCCTCATGAACCGTCAAAAAACTGTTTGGAACCGCCCGGAACCGGAACGTTCGAATTAGGTTCCAAATGGAAACGAAACCGGGTGGAACCGGAACGGAACCGGCCCGAACCCGGATCGTGGCCAGGGTATTCACTATGGAAATTGAAGACAAATATGGGAAATGGGAATGCAAACTTTCCATTATTTCTCCTTTGTATTTGCTATTCTCGTGGTATAGTTCGCTAGGTTAGAAATTAATTTTTTTAATAGCTCATATTACATTAAGTATACATTTGTGCCCGTATAATTATTGGCCCTAGGCGGTAGCACACCTTATCCACCACTAGGGTCGGGCCTGCATATGATATAAGAACAAATATCATGTTAAATAATTAAGTACTCGATTTTTAGAATTTACAATAAATTGTTAAGCTTTTAACCTCTTATAAAGGCTTTTACTAGAACTGGGACCAGAACAACGACTATAACAAAGGGTTATTTAAGTACGAAAGGGTCCATATTACGGCCAACCTTTAAACACTTGTGAGATTAATGAGTCCAAACACTTGACAATTTGCTATTACCTGCCTCCTTTTTGTCTTGAATAATTGGCACTTACGAAACTGAAAAGATCTTTATAAGATCCAATACTTATTCCTCTTCATTAATTCTAAGCTAGTAAGCAACTTCATTAGTCAACAAATCTTACAATAATGACAAATTATACATAAAGTGTTGTCCAAATTACTTTATGCATGCCTCCTCATTGTCTGCCTAAGCTTTTAACTTTGTGATATACAAACATTCGCAAGTACTGCTGTTTTATTTAACATGGCTTCGTCAGCCTTAGGTGTATCATCTCAACTTATTTTCAATTTAGTTCAAATTATATATATATATATATATATATATATATATATATATATATATATATATATATATATATATATATATATATAATTTTTCCTGATCTTACACATTCAATTTAGAGCAATCAATTTTAGTTAAAATAATTCATCCAAATCCATTTAGTCAATACTTAGAAAGAACTAGCCCTTAATTTCAAAATCCTTGCAAACTACAACCTTAAAATTTAGTAGTTTTGCGAATTACAACATCGAAGTTTTAAATTACAAGCTATAAATTAACAATATTGTTGCTAAGTCGTCGGATTCTTATGAATTTTTCCCAAATACCCTTTGACCACGGCCTTAGTCCCCTTGGCTTTTGGGGAAATGAAAGGGTATTTTGGGAATAATTCACTGAAATCCGATGAGTTGATTGCACTAGTGTTCATTGTGGTAAGTTTAGGGTTGTAATTCATTAAAAAAAAAAAAAAAGAAGCATTAAGGCTATAATTATTTGTAAAAGCCTTAAATTTGAAGGTTATAGTTTGCAAATGATTCATTTCAAAATCAAGAATCGAAAAAAATCAATGATATTAATTATACTAGTTTAAGTTCACTATATCTTTTTTCACATGATTTTTAACACTACCTCTGATTCATATTGTTTTTTACATTTATGCAACCGCATTTAGTTTGTTAGTAATAAACGATAATGAATACTTCAGAGGCGAAAAATTAACTAAAAAAGTCGGTTAAAGTGTATTAAAGGTAATTAAGTAAAATTATTACACTACAAATATGAGAAAATGAAGAAAAAAAATGGGGAGGAAAACAGAGGAATTAATTTCCATCATATGGATACCAACAGTAGAACGGAGGGAAACAAAGTAAGAGGATTATAAAAGATAAGCTCCTTCAAATTAAAAATTAAAAATTTCCAACACTAAAAAGTTTTGAAAGGAAAACACAATGATATTGGTTTTCCTTCCCCTCCCTTTCCTTTCTTCCCTTCCTTTCCTTTCTTTCCATTCATTCCAAATATCTTGGTTGTAACCTATGTCTCTTAGACTTGGATACTGATGTAGAATATTGGTACGTATCCAAGTGTTAGATACGTCAAACTGTTTAAGTTTACCCCTAAAATGAAGTGTCTAAATGTCATATTAATGCTCTCGAACATTAAGAATCAAACACGAGGACGTGAAATAAAATAAAGAGTCCGAATAACATAACCTGAAACATAGTGTTAAAGTGGGGGTAAGCATGTTAAATAAGTAATTGAATGGTTGAAATGATCTATCTGGGACAGGATTTTGTCCTATATTGATATGGGTTCCATAACTTCCCTAAGAGGGAAATGCAAATATTCTTTTTCTTGACAATACTACAAGGAAAACTGATAACTCTATCTTTTGGAATGAAAGATGATTATTATTGAAAGGAATATATATTGTTTTCTACAAATTGACAAAAACATTGTAGTGATTCTCAATACAGTAATTTAATTATGTTGAATCATCAAAACACATCAGTGGAAAGGCCAAACGAAGACAAATACTAAATTCCCCAATACAATTTCAGGTGAAGAAATTATAAGTCCATGCAAAAGGATCAATCACATATTCCAGGATAATACAAGTCAAAGCTCTAAAAAAAATACTATTTTATATTACTTTGTATTAACTTTAATTTAATTATATAACAAATCATATTAATAACTCAAATTCTTACTTGAGATCATCTTTATAAAAGACGTCTCAAGTTTGGACTACCCAATTTTTAAATTTAAAAAAAAATTAACTAAATTTTGTAAACAATGCTTTTTAACTTTTATTTTTCAATTTTCCTTTTTCTTTTCCTGACAAAACTACTCATCTTCCTCTTTCAAACTCCATTTGTGGTTTTCAATCTCCATCTCCCTCTTTCAAACTCCATTATTGTTTATTCTCTGTTTATCTTCTTCAATATTTGCAAAACCATCAAAATTATGTATTTATACTTTATCATTTTCCTTTTTAAAGCTTTCATTTTTTTTTGATTGATTATATTATATATTAGTTGGAATGATATCTTTTTTTTTTAAATTAAGCTTCATCAATGGTATAAATAGTAATGTTGAATAAGACAACAATGTCTACTGTTTGGAAGAAATTAATAAAAGAAATTGTGGTTATAACATAATATATTGGGAGTTATAACATAATATATTTGTAATTAAAACATGATATATTTGGGGTTATAACCATATTTAGAGCTATAACATAATATAGTTTGGGTTATAGCAAAATATATAATTGCGGTTATAACGTAATAGGTTTGGGTTTATAACTATATATATTTGTGATATAATACTACAAACTTGATATTATAATAATACAAGCAAATATATTATGTTATAAAACCTCAAATACATTAAATTTTAATTCCAAATATATTGAGTTATAATCCAAATATATTATGTTATAACGACAAATATATTCTTTTATAACCCTAAATATATTTTGTTATAACCCCAAATATATTATTTTAACCCCAAATCAAAAAAATTAGCCATAATTATCATCTTCAACTTTATTGTTTTCCACCATTGATGAACCTTGATTTTTTTAACAAAATTAAAAAATCTGATTTATTACTAAATGATGTTTTATTTTGCTTGAAAATAGGCAGTTATTCAAAAAATTTTTTATCTTCAAAAAAGAAAGCAGTTTTCTACTATTGCGTAATTATATTTTAACTTTTATTTATTCATAAAGACATGCATTAATCTTTCTTTTTATATTTAATTTTTCAAACGTTTTATTGAAAAGGGGAATAAAAGTTTTCACAATTCTTGATGGAAAAAACTAAACATAAATTCTTATGAGAGACGGTTTTTTTGTTGGGCTGATTCATTATATATTTTGTAAAATATTACAAATAGACATTAAAAATGATGTGAATAAACATTAAATTTAAAATACGTTTTTCAGAAAATGTCTTAAAAGATAGCCGAAAACATGAAAAAAAGGGGCAAGGGAAGGTAAGAGATGAAATACTTCACTATATTTGCTTTGGTAAATGAAATAAAGCACATTGATTAAAAAAAAAACAAAAAAATAACACAGAGAGAAAGAGAGAGAGATATGAATGAAGTATTAAAAAAGGACGCACATGGTTGCATGTGCATATGTGAGAATAATGATTTATGGGTCTATCTGCACATGCTTTAAACAGTCAACCCAAACAAAATTATAAAACCTCTTTATTCCCTCCCTTCTTACTTCAACTATTGTGACTTGTGAGTTACTCAGTACACAATAAACATAATTGTCTTCTTTAATTAATGTTTCTTGTTTAATTTAACGCACTGTGTAATATTTTTACCCAATTTTCTGTAATATGTTTGAATTTTGTCTGTCCTTTAAATTTTGCTATTTTTTTTAATTTATGTTATAAGATTTGGTATATTTTTATTTTTATTATGACTTAGTATTTCTTTGATTTTAATTTACACATCTAAAATTATACTTTTATATTATTTTAACATTTAATTTCTCTCACATTTTCATAAATCACCCTTTTTTTTCAAATATTTTTATTTATTTTCTTAATTGCTTATAAAATTTTGTTCTTGTAGCAAATATCATGGATACTAAAGTTATATAAGTAATATAATTGTCCTTTCTCTTAATTTAGTTTATTTACCTGATGTTTGAATTTGACTTATTATTTATTTTGATTCATATTAAAACTTCTAAATGAAATAAAAAAGGTTAAATAATAATTAATAAGAGTAGAAAAAATTAACTCTCATGATGGCCGGTTTATTTTATGAGTTTAGCATGATTTAGCATTTAAGTTGTGCATAATACAAAGATTATATACCTAGGTTTTAAATGTATTTTTTTTATTATGAATACTAGTCACTCTCCCTTTTGGCCAACAAATCTAAGCAAAGCTTATTTTGATATATACTTGATTAATAGATCATCCACTCATATGAATTTTGTATTTATGAGACTAAGAAAATAATTGTGCGCTAATAAAAAATAGAAAATCTTTAAATTTTATTCAAGATATGAATTTTGATGACGGAATTTTGCATTTTACAGCCGAAACTCAAACTGTGTAATGTCTTTCTAATTTTACAATCAATTTGAAAATGATTATTAAAATAACATTATTTTAAGCATTCAACTACATTCATAATAAAATATTAAATATTAATTATATATATAGCAGTTAGTGTATCCATTTTAATTTGTCATTCTTCACCGATGACATTACCGGTAGGAGATGAGAATAAAACTAAAATGTATATTACCACGTGATTACCCCACTCTTAAACCTAATAAAAACTTACCAATTGGCTAAATGTTTCACTATATTTACTACTTCCTCCGTTTCCAAATGTTTTTTCCGTTTACTAGTTTTCAAAGTAAATTTTGAGCCTTAGTATCTTTTAATTACGCATCATAAAAAACTATAGAAAATATGTAATAAAAAAGTATACATTAAGATGAATCTAACGAAATCTCACATGGATATATTTTATCATCTATATATATCTTAAAAATCTTAATCAAATTTCTCTTTCCAAAGTAGAATATTCTAAACGGAAAGAACATTAGGAAACGGAGAAAATATATGACTTGTATACTCATAATTCATCCAAAGCTTTTTAAAAGTGCAATATAATCTTATCATCTTATTATAATTTATAGTTTTATGAAATTAAATATATTTGAAATAAATAATTAATCAAGGCAAAAATAGTTGTTATTTTAAAATTCTACAGAATTTTACAAATTCTTAGAACAGTTGCATGGTTTATTATAAAATTCTTAAAACAATCGAGTTATTCACATGTTCACTATTAATAACCATAAATAAGCGAACTCCTAAATTGTTTCTAGTTTTTTTTTTCTCAAGAAGAATTTGTGATTTTTGTATGCCTATGTTAAAATAATAATAATAATAATAATAATAATAATAATAATAATAATAATAATAATAAATTATATAGTGATCAACAACATAGCGATTAGAAAGGAATTAGTTAGTTATTTTCAATATAATTTAATATTTATTTGTTATTTTTTCATTCACTTAAGAAGGTCAAAATGACATGTACAAGGAAATTAGTTACTTTTTTTTTTATTATTTTTTGTCACTTAAAGAGGGTCAAAAAGTAAATTAAAAAAATATTATTGTTCTTATTTTTTTATTATATGATTCGCTTAATTAAGGAAGGTCAGAAATGAGAAAAATTATGTAACAACTTAGGTGAATAGTAGTAAATACTTAGTTACTTTTTATTTATTTTATTTTATTATTATTTTATTCACTTAAGCAATATGAAAATGAAAAAAATAATATTATTCAAGAACTTAGACGTATGAGAAATTATTTAGTTTGGAAAAAAAAAAAATCATTTAATGAAGAGTTATTTGCTGATACCAAAATCAAACAAACTTTTTACTTAAAATAGAGCAAGGTTGGCGAAGACAGAAGGCAGTTGGCGGTTGGGCCTTTAGAGTTTTGGATATATTTGTCCATAAACGTCAACTGACAATATGGTCTATTATTGTGAGTTAACACACGTGTTAGCTACCTCCTCACTCCTAAAATAAGTGGCTGCAGCCTGCAGGAAGGAACTACTCCAAGTATGAATCTAAGGGATAATGCCTTTTAAAACTTTTTTATTTTCAATCCTTGATTCGTCTATTTTTTCGGTACAAACTTAGCTCCGGAATAGGGATCCACCTATATTTAGTTATCCAACAAATACTTTTACTATTACATACTCTATCTGTTCTGAAATAGTTGCATCTAATTCTGACATATTTTGTGGAAAAATTTTACTATTAGTTGCAAGTATAATAAAATAAAAGTCGTATACTACACTCTATTTATAACACAAATTCTTGTGAGAGACGGTCTCTTTGAGAGATCATCTCTAACTAGGCTGATCCATTATATATTTTTTAAAATATTATAAGTAGACATTAAAACTAATATAAGTAGACATTTAAGATATTGAAAATAGGCATTAAGGATACAATAAGTAAGCATTAAGGATAATATAAATAGGCATTAAGAATACGTTAAATAGACATTAATCTTTAATGGGTTGGACTTGAGAATGGTCTCTCAAGAGACTAACTGTATTTATAATGTGTGTACATGATGTAACCCCCATAGGTCCTCGAGTTCGAAGATTGAATGCTACTCATGTCCTTTTCATACAAAATATAAGATATTTCACTTGAACTTGTGATTTATTGTCACACTTACTCTTATACTATGTCAAGAAATGCATTTGACTAGTAATTAAACTTATAATTAATGCTGAAATCTAATGTAGTTAGCTATATGCTAGCTAAGCACTGTTGTTTATGTCACGATCATTTTTGGTGGTACAATTACTATGTTTTTTGCTGCCAAATCCTTATTTTTCGCCACCTTTTCCATTTTATTGTCACCTCTATTTTAAATTAATTTAATAAAATAATGTAAATGCCCTTGAACTTAAAAATTTTAAAACTTCTATAAAACACTTCAAACTCACTCAATAACACTTTAATCACTTCAAAAAACACAAAATCTACACATAAAATTAATCGGAGCTAAAGTGCGACTGAACCTTAAAGGAGTCGTTAAAAAAAAATCGAGGTAATTTCTATTTTAATGTAATTCAAAATTAAAAAAAAAATAAATTACGAGTCGCACAAAAAGTGCGACTGAACCTAGGAGCAGTCGCACAAAAAGTGCAACTAAACCTAGGTCCAATCGCACTTTTTGTGCGACTCCTCCTAGGTTCAGTCGCACTTTTTGTGCAACTCGTAATTTTTTTTTTCGAATTTTGAAATTCCTTTTGTTTATTTAATTTATTTTTTAAGTTATTATTATTTAATAAATATTGTAATAAATTATTTTATTTTAATATATTATTATATTATGATAATATTATTATAATAATTAGTTTTGAATTTAAAATACATATATAAAATAAAATAAATTAAAATAACATAAATAATTAATTTAAGTAAACACAAAAATATATATAAATATATAATAAAATAAAATAATTTACTATAATATTTGATAAATAATAATAACTTAAAAAATAATTATAATAAATAAAAAGAATTAATTTTTCAAAAAAAATAAAAAAAAAATTTCCAGAACCCCGGCTGGACCTAGGTCGAGTCGCACTTTTTGTGTGACTCAGCCTAGGTCCAGTCGCACTTTTGCGTGACTCTCCCTAGGTCTGGTCGCACATTTTATGCGATTGGAGGGGGTTCTGGAATTTTTTTTTTTTTGAAAAATTTCGAATCGATTAATTACTTACCGAATCATTATCATGCTCGTTTTAGTTCGCCATTGTTATTCAATGTACACTTCTAGCTTGTTTAAGTTAACATAGTGTTTTTAGAAAGATTTAGAGACATGTTATAATTTTTGAGTTTGAAAATTATGCAGGGGCAATTTTGAAAATTCATTATATATAAGGTGGCGATAAAATGAAAAAAATGACGATATTTAGTAATACTGTGCTGCTGCTGGGACAATTTAAACGTTTGGTGGGCTAAATACGTAACATTTATAACACTACTCGTGGGGTTTTGATGGGTATGTATAAATTTGTGATTGATCATAATTTTTTCCTTAAAAAATGTAATTATTGATAGCAATTACTAATACTAAAACTACTTGATGAATTTCTAATTTATATGAAATGGTATATACTATATATCAATAAGGACAAAGAGATGCATTTAAAAAGTGGTGAGTCTTATTCATACATAGGAAATGAGACGATGTAAAAAATTACTTAAGTTAATCTTTTAAATTCAAATTTCTCTAATTGTGGACAAATATTTTTTAAAAAACTTTTCATGCTAACCCTCAACTTTCAAATTAAAATAAAACATGGGCAAATCAACGATTAATAAAACAATATAAAACTAAGTTAAGATAAGCTCATAATAAAATGATTAGCAGTTTTTGTAACACCCGAATTTTTTATATCCTTTACAATCTTATACAAAATCAAAATCGCAAAGGACGGAAGGATATTTGAGTGTTACAGCCTTACTTGTACCTATGTTCACCATGCAAATAATATAAAATATATTAGATTTAAGAATGATATTAAAAGCATAGTAAATTTAGAATAACAGAGGAATTTATTGCTTTAGCCAATAACAACTTTCACTAATTATAATCGATACAATTTATCAAATCTAAGAAATAAAAAATTATAAATATAGTGAAATCATTATTATTTAATGAATAAATTAATTTCAACCATAATTAATTATAACATACTCTTATTAAATTTAGTGAGTAGATTACAAAATAAGACTAGATACCAAAAGAGAAAGAAAATCAATTTTGGGTGATGAGAAAAGAAAGGAAAAGGACAAAAAAAAGAAGAAAGTAGGTATCCAAAGTTTGCCACCTTAAGTAGAAGCAAAAATGGACCAAATATTGAAAAAGTGGGAAGAAGCAAAAACATACAAGAGCCATGTGATACGACTTTGAAATTATAGTCACATGCAATGCAACCCCAATATGCGTGGCTTTAGCTGCCCTAAATAGCGGTCAGTGCCCTTAAAATTGTAGGGCCATTCAAGCACATGATAATATGATATTGGGACTATACAAGTATAAAACATTATGAAAGTAGGTCCCAATTTCTTATTTTGGCTTCTTATAATTATGCAAAATACCATTACCAAAATCCTTCACCCAATTTCTTTTAATTAAAGGAATAGAGAATTAGAGACCCCCTTTTTCTACTTTCAATATTTCCATATTACTTTTTCCCTATTATTCGCGATTTGTACCCCCAAAATATCTTGTTACCTCTAAATTGCATGTTTTTTTTTGTCGTAATAATAAGTGTTAAGGGTGATTTAAGGTTTTTTGATGGAATTCGAGTTTAGGATTTCTATAATGTTTTATCAACTAAAGTAGTTAGTAGCTAAGTACGCACTCGTGCCGAAATATAAGTTGAAAACTTATTAATTTTATTAATATTAATTTATTCTTCATATTGAATTTCATATGGTGAATCTCTAGTTATATATCAATCTTATTTTGGTGAATAAGAAACAAAAAATATTTAACCTCAATTACGACCTTGTAGTAATTCAATTGCAGTTGCTTTTAAAATCAACTACCACAATCATGTAATCTCAACTGTTTAATATTCAAAAATTAAATCTGATTCATTCAATTTATTTATTATTTAAAATATGATTAAATATGCAAATTAAAAAATTTATAAAAATAGCAAATGACTTCCAATTAAATATCTTTTGTTACATAAAAAGTAAATATTTTTATTTATCAAAAACTCTCAAACTTAAAACTTAATGTTTAAGTTTTATATATATTTATCGAAAATTTTTCCAAAATAATCCAACCCTTTAATGATGTCCCTATAATAATCCCAACTTTTGATCAAACAAAAATAATCCAAAGTATATGAGGTGTTTGATAAGGGAAAAATTATCTAGAATAATTCAACCTTTTTTTTTGATTTTCCTACAATAATCTTACCTATTGGTTAAACTTGAATAATCCCAACTTTATAGTGTATTTGCCTAGAGTAAGTTTGGGTGACTCAATGACCTGCTATAGCAGATAATTTACTAAAAAAGTAAACCAAAAATTAATGTAAAATTAGATAAAAAATTTTCAAATTTACATAAAAAATTCTAAATAATTAAAAAAATTAAAAAATTTCAAACTATTTTTTAAAATTTTTTTTGACATTTGATATTACTTTATTTTTCTTTAAAAAAAAAACTTGCTATAACAAGTCATTCAACTACTGTGTTTACTCTAGCAAAATACCCTTAAAGTTTAGTCATGGTTAATCAATAGGTGGAATTATTGTAGGAAAACCATGAAAAGGTTGGATCATTCTAGGTAATTTTTCTTTGCTAAGAATGCACCAAGGTAATCTCTTACCTATACAACAAGTCTGAAAACGACGATGTATTAGAGTTCGAACAATGTGTTTCAAACTCCAATATTGCCAAGATCGAGTGTATGAGGTTTTGTGACAAACAAATTACGCTATCAATAATATCGATGTTTGTAGGAGAAAATAAAGCAATAAACGACACAAAGATTTAACGAGGTTCACCCAACTAAGGCTACGTCCTCCGGTGTGTAGTATCTCTTATATTATCAAAAGGGGTTCAAAGAACTCTCAAATATGGAGAATTACAATAGAGAAGAGATATAGGCTAGTGTTTGGCTTGGGGTATATTTGTGGATGATGACAATGTGATTGAGAGCTCTCTATTTATAGGAGAGATCTCACTAAGTAACATTAAGTACATTAAACCTATGAATAAATGATAATGAAACATCCCCAAGTACTTGAAGAGTCAAAACAGCATCCTAGGAGCCCTTTGCACTTCTTCAATAAGTCCCATAACTCTCACACTTCATTACCTTATTAATCCATACTTAATCACCATCATAAATCAATCATCAAAACTTAACTTAATACACCCACATTAACACATTCATGGGATTCCATCCCAAAGGTCACACATGAATGCACCTCATCAAATGTGCACTCAAGTCACACCAATCACAACAAAGTCATTTTGCATTAAAAAAATTAAGAGTAAATACAAAATTAACTTATAAAAAAATTTAAAAATTTAAAAATTAAAAAACATTAAAAAATGAAATTAAGTAAGATTATTTTTTGATTTTAACTTTTAATGTTAATGTTTTTAGATTTTTAGATTTATTTTTCTTTTCTTGTAGCAATTAACCTGTTAAAATCGGTCACTATTTGGCAACAATATTCTTAGATAAGTGACTCTAAAGTCGGGATTATTCATAGTTAATTAAAAATTGGGATTATTGTAGGAAAATCAATAAAAAGTTGGATTATTTCAGATAATTTTTTATATATATTTAATTAAATTTATTATAATTGCCTTCCGCATAGATCAAATTAAGAGCCTCCTCTAATACCCCCATTGATAGGTTGAGCATGCTTATATAAACTGACCTAATGATTTACATCTGACATGCATCTCTAAATAAACTTCACCCAGTTGAATGGAAACAAGGATTTTATTTGGTTCTAAGGTTTCACTCAATTACCTATGAAACTAAGAGGGGTTAAGGTCAATTAAAGTCAATTCACTCGCTAAGAAGTTGCGTGAATTTTGTTGAAGTAATTGTGACTTGAGTGCACAAACCAAGTCTATGTATTGATGTGTTTATAGAGATGTGAAATCCTATAGGTGAATTAAGTGAGTGACTTAAAGTGTGTGTGCTTAAGATGATGATTAAATGCATGGAGTTATCGGTGTATTGATGGAGTCTTAAACTTAAGATGTAATGATAATATTTAAGTGAATGGTTAATGCACTTAATGAGGAGTTTAGCAGGCCAAGAATCAGATTCTGTTTGAGGTGCCTTTGAACAAGGCACTAAGAGTATATGTATTGCCTTGAACGAGCAAACAATTCAGAACAAAATCGAAGGTCCCAAAAGCATGTGCTTGAATGAGCACACTAACTGCTCGAACGAGCATAGTGTGCTGCTGCATCCAGTGAGTTTCTAAACTACACATGCCTACTCGACCGCACAACAGGCTAGCTCGAACAAGCAGGGTTAACAGCAGGCCTAGGATTTTGTTTTTGATCTTTTTATATGCTTGGAGTTGTTTATTATGCAAGTACTCATAGCTTTAAGTATGGAATCTGATTAATTTAATGAGCGCAATAAATAGAGAGCTTATGTGCTCATTGTTAATCATCAAACACAAACCAGAATTTTCAACCCCTTAAACGAAACCAGAATCGTGAAGGAAGAGAGGAAATTCGGGTGTTACATAAAAAGAAAAGGAAAATAATTGAAATAAACGCTAAAGATTATTTAAAAAGGTGAGTAAGTGGAAATTTCGGCAGCATCTCTGCTGAAAACTGAGGATGTGACAAGAATATATAATTGGATTACATAACTATAACAATCTAAGGCCTTTAATGCCTTCAAGAATATGTCACGACGGAAAGAATCATCGTCGGCTTCTCAAATCATCAACTCTAATGAGGATCGTGGTTCCAGTGTTAACGTATTGATCTGACGGATATTAAAGGAGTATTCTCAATACTATACATCCAAAAACTACGCAGCAGAACTATGGATCATACAAGGAGTCACATGGCTCCATACAAAAGAAATTATACAACCCCAAAAGAAAACTTTACAAGTAATATAGAAGCTACAAGCATTGGACAATATGTACACAATTGTTACGATCGTACTCCGCTCTTTCCCCCAATGCAAAGCAAAAGAAGCTCCTATACCTGTCATGTCAAGCTATGATCCCCCTGCTGCTCAACATAATGACCATAGTCAGATGTGTCATAGCAGGAACATCATAGAGAGTCATGAGCAACCAACAACAAACACATACACGTCAGTAATGAATAAACTTATAACAATTAGAGTCATTGAAAAAAACTATAGATAACGATATAGTATGACAATAGCGAGTCTACTCATTTGTCTAAACACCTCTATTTACTCATAATTTTCTCTTTCAAACTACTAATCTCTTGAAGTATATCCAAGGGTAGTGGATCTTTTCTCTATTCATGGCATAGTGACATGGCCATGGGCGTTATCGGCCACCCGACGCCCATGGCAAAGTATGAGCTCATGCCCCCTCCAGCTGACCCTCTCGGGTCCTACCTTCGGGAAAAACTAACACACTGGGGTACTGAACCAGTGAATTAGAGGCCACCATATTGGCGTTTGCAAGGCCCGCATGGTAACACCTCGGTCAAGGGGCGGTATCGGCCACCCGGCGCCCAATGACCTAAGCATGCTCATACCCCCCTTACGGTGGTCCCGTCGAACCTCACCTAGGGGACTACTAAATCAACCGGACATAATCCAGTTGAGTCACGCCAATAAATCATAAATCAAGGCTCAATATGTAGTAAATCACTTCGATACCACACACAACCATGGTGCGTTCTCTACTATTTAGAAATCTGTTCTCATAGTCTTCATTCTACTTGCCTATATCACTATTATGACTATACACTAGCATAGTTTACTTTCTGGCGCTCTATAATTCTAATACGATGCATATAATCATGAAATATGGATAATACTTTGAAACAATGAATATGATAATTAATTACTGCGTGTACGTACCTGTAAGCGTCACTGCATGACACAAGTTACAAAAATCACCCAACTAAGGGTCTACTTTCCTCTTATAAACTAGGAACCTATACAAGGTAGGAATAGAACTTATAAGTTCTCTTAACTACTTGTCTCCACTTAAGAGCATCTAGCATCTACAACAAGCTATCATCACCCATTCAAAGTAGCTTCCACTTATTATAACGCGTACTAAACCAATTCACATTACTCAATCTATATTTGTTTATAAGTTGTAACATTAACTCAACAATTGAATAAGCTTTTACAACCACTAAACCAAGGATCAAATAAGCTTTCACAACAACAAAGTGTGCGTTAATACCATTTCTTTAAACCTATGGGACTCTAGTAACAACCCTATCACCATATCATGTCATCAACAAATAACACTTGTACAACAACACTAATACCAATAACTTGAATAATGTTGATGTTAGAGATAACCTCAAGTTGTCGTATAACTCACTACAACATACAAAATTACTCACGATGGCAAAGAACACGAGAAGAAACATTTGCACTAATAATTAGCAACAATAATAACAATAGTTTCTTTCGACTTCCACAACGATAAAATTTAACTATAATAGCCACGATCGTAACATAATTAACTAGCAATAATACTCAATAACATAAACAATAACCACCATCTTTTTTTAACAATACAAGTGACAATTAACACCCACATTTGGGACTAATAACTTCAACCATCTATTCTACATTTATCAGCATTCACAATATAATCACGTATTCAAATCTATATATATATATATATATATATATATATATATATATATATATATATATATATATATATATATATATATATATATATATATATATATATATATATATATATATATATATATATATATATATATATATATATATATAT
Organism: Amaranthus tricolor; assembly: GCF_026212465.1. Lineage (NCBI taxonomy): Eukaryota > Viridiplantae > Streptophyta > Magnoliopsida > Caryophyllales > Amaranthaceae > Amaranthus > Amaranthus tricolor. The sequence goes on from NC_080053.1 coordinate 17,274,912, forward strand.
ATATATATATATATATATATATATATATATATATATATATATATATATATATATATATATATATATATATATATATATATATATATATATATATATATATATATATATATATATATATATATATAAGTTAACATTTAAATCCGTATATGAAAGAAATTTATTAAAACTAATTCGGAAATAATTAAATAATAATTGTAAAATCTTTAAAAAATATTAAAATATTAAATAATTACATCATTAAAATCTCGGGTTGTTACAGTTAAAAATCAATTTGTGTAAATAATTTAATTAATTTGATATTTAATAATGACAAACATATATTCAATTATTAATTGAGGGAACGAGAACGTCAATAGGCTGAGGCTTTACTCCTGTCCCTACTTCATCAAGAGGCCGTCACCCAAAATAATATAAGGCCAGCTGAGTAGCCTTTGGTAACCCTAGTGTGCATACCCCTCCTACTAGAATCACAACAAATAGAAAGAAGACCATAATCAGATCAAGTATTAGAAATAAAACATGTCGGCAGTTATACTTACCAAACAGGACAACCTATTCATCATCACCCTTTTACATGGATCACAAAAAATATTAAAGCTTCATTTTCCTCATTTTCAAATCAATTGATTTAGTATATTTTAATAATTAGTAGTGGACTTACAATCACGTAATCAAGCACATATCAAACATTATTTGATTATAAATTTTTTCCACAAGTACATATCTCAAGAATATCCAATTGTAATATCATTGTCCAAAACACTTTTTAACAACAATTGGTGGCAACAAGAATTAATATCATGAATATTTTCTTTCAAAATTTAACCGTTTTTAATTCGTCATTAAAATAATAATATAAATTTCATCAAAATAATTATATTATAAATTAAACCTTTAACGAAAATAGTAGTGCATTTAATATAATTTAAGTAATAAGTATATAAAATATAATATAAAACAAAATCACACATTTCATTTAAAAATATTAATTATCACTTAGCACATAATGCTAACAGGATAAACCTAATTGGATAGACATTGAGAATTATCTTGTAAAGCGAGCCTACAATATAAATGTAAACTCCTATTAGTCTTCACCTATGAATCCGACGTCTACATAATAAAAGAATATATCTCAAACTAATACCCAAATCGACCCACCAAAAAATAAATAAAAAAAAAGAGAGTAAAATTAAAAATAGAATCGTAATTTCCAATAAAAAAACAAAATAAAAAAAATTGTAAAATTGAAAATAGAATCGTAATTTCCAATAAGAAAACAAAATTAATACTTCCTCTTATTCATCACAAGTGTCTCATTTACTTTATGCACTCTATCAAATGCATTTATTCAATCCTAAATATCTCTAATTGTGCATAATAAAATATTATGAAAAGTTGATATGAATAAATCTTGCATTGAGACAAATCAAACCAGATCTCACTTGACTATGTTTTAACTTATAGATTAACAATAAAATACAAATTAAGAGTAAGAGATGAATAGTGTCCAAAAAACAAATAAAACACTTGTGGTGAATAGAAGGGAGTATATAGTAAAGATAAGAAAATCAAGAAAAAATGGAAAGACGAAGAAAAAGTTAAACAATTAAAAGTTATATAAAAGATTAAATAAAAGAAAAAGGATATTGGACGATTGAAATTGATATTCTTTTTTTTTAATAAAGTAAATTTCTATTTATTTTTTATTAACTTATCTTATTTTATTTTATAATGTTTTTTAAAAAGATATCGGATATTACATACACTCCTCCTTAAAAGAATAGTTCATCCTCGAACTTAAAGTTAAAATACTGAAATACTAAAGAATATTGGACGATTTGATAGTCGAGAAATAAATAATGGATGTAAAGAAAAAATGCTAATGCGAGAAAAAAAAAGGGTTAGAAACACTAGTGGAAAAAACCTTAATTGCTGCAGTTTTTTTGGCCACTATATGCTGTCGTTTGACTCCAAGCATTAGAGACACTAATGGAAAAAACCGCAGCATTTAGCTCTTATTTTTTTTGCTTCATTTTTCAATATATTTTATGCTGCGTCTCATACAAATCACAGCATATGTCACACAACACTTAACGTTTTTTTCCACTAGTGAAAGAAAGGAAAAAAAAAAAACTGATAATGGTGAAAAGAAAATGAAAAATAATATCTTCAATTTATAGAGATAGAAGAATGTAGGTTAAGGAGAAGTTCAAGGAATAGTATGATAGGGAATGAATATACAGGCAAAAGTGAGAGGTTAGGAAAAAGGGAATCACGTAACAATTTTGGGTTTTAACAATTTTTTTTTCAAATCAGTAAATAAAAATCCAATTTAGTTTTATTGGAAAATCTTAATTTTTATATTAAATATATTTATTACTGTTATTTTTTTGAATAATATCTAGATATTACAAGGAAGGTCAAAGTCAAGAGTGCCTAACAAAAATTAGATTTACAACCATTATAAGCTTAAAGACCATATCAAAAAACATTGTTGGAAATGGAAAAAAATTCGAGTGGTGAGGGGGTTAGGGATGGAACTAGCAATGCCGATGGTAGTTACGTTAAAGATAGTGATGATGGTGGTGTCTTAGTAGCCACACATGGGTATAAGGATGGAGATGAGTGGATTCTTGACTCGGGTTGTTCATTCCATATGATACCCGACAAGACTTTCTTCGGTACATATAAGAGTATAGATGGGGGAAACGTGACCATGAGAAACAAGACAACTTGTAAGGTAGTTGGGGTTGGGAGTGTGCAAATAAGGATGTTTGATGGAATGTTAAAAACTTAGTCAAATGTGAGGCATGTTTCGAGTTTGAAAAAGAATCTTATTTCCTTGAATACTCTTAATAAGAACGGGTGTAGAATCACTTGTGAAGGTGGAGTTAAGAAGGTTGCTAAAGGGCCAGTAGTGGTGATATAGGGGAAGATGAATGGGGGTATGTCTGCTCTTGAAGGTTCAACTATCTTTGGCTCGGCGAATGTATGTTTCCATAAACATAATATCCCATCTTGATACTAAACATTAGCATTTGAGGCTTGGTTACATGGGTGAAAGAGGTATGTATGAACTTTCGAAACAAGGTTTAATTGATGGCAAGAAGTTTAGAAACCTTAAGTTTTGCGAACAATGTGTTTATGGGAAACACAAGAGGATTAGTTTCAAACCCGATATACACAACACCAAGGAAATTCCTGACTATATTCATTTCGATTTGTGGGGGCCTTCAAGAAATCCCTACTTGGTGGTTGTAATTACCTTTTAACATTCATTGATGGTTTTTCAAGAAACGTTTGGTGTTACTTTATTAAACATAAAAATGAGGTATTTGATGTTTTCTTAGAATGGAAGAAAATAATATAGAAAAAGATCGGTAGGAGTATTAAGACCTTGAGAACCGATGATGGTCCTGAATTTGTTGATGGAAGGTATTGTGAGGCATAAAACTTGTGTGGGAAGACCACAACAAAATGATGTTAAGGAGAGGACAAATAAGACATTGCTAGAAAGGGCACATAGCATGTTAAACAAAGCAAAATTCGAGAAGCACTTTAAGGCTGAAGCGGTGGCTACGACATGTTATTTGATCAATTGCTCACCTCATATCGCTTTGAAATTCAAGTCACCATAAGAAGTGTGGTACAACACTCCAGTAAATATTCATGTAAATGATGGAAAGATAGAACTTAGGGCTAGAAAATGTATTTTTATGGGATATGGAGTCAATGTAAAGAGGTATAGGATGTGGTGTGAAGGGTCAAAGAGAATAATTACTTCTAGAGATGTTGTATTAGATGAAAATAACATGCTAGTTTCTAGTGTAGAAAAGCCCTTAAATGATGATGTAAATAATCCCAGTGATGCACAAGAGGAGGTTCAACCTCCCAATAATGAAGAAGAAAAATATGATGATGATGTTCAACAAAGATCGCCTCATTTGTCCACTAAAGGCAAAAGAGGAAGATCGTGGCTCCAAAAAGGTACATTGAAGAGTGTGATTATGTTGCAAATGCTCTCAACATTGCTAGTGATTTCGAAGGGTCTGATGAACCAAGTACGTACAAGGAGGCAATGGCCTCAAATGACTCAAGCAAGTGGTTGATAGCCTTTTGGCAAGAGATGGAATTTCTTGCCAAGTATGAAACTTGGGATATCGTTAAAGCACCAACAAAAAAAAGAAGATTTTAGATGCAAGTGAATATTCAAGAGGAATGAAAGTCCTAATGGTGTTGCCGCCATCTACAAAGGTCGCTTGCAAAGGGATACTCTCAAATTGAAGGTGTTGATTTTTATGAGGTATTCTCACAGGTGGGGAAGTACTCTTCTATAAGGGCACTATTAGCTTTGGTGGCGATGGAGGATATAGAGTTACATCAATTGGATGTGAAAACGGAGTTTCTTCATGTTGACCTTGAAGAAGACATTTTTATGAAGCAATCGAAATGTTTTGAGGTCACTAGTAAGGAAGATCATGTGTATAGATTGAAAAGATTATTGTATGAGTTAACGCAATTGCCAAGGAAATGGTACAAGAGGTTCGATTCTTTTATGATTTCACATGATTTTACTAAAAGTTCTTATGATAGTTGCGTTTAATTTATCTTAAGAATCTTGAGAATGATTCTTTGTTATATTTGCTCATGTATGTTGATTATATGCTAGTTACATGTGATACCTTGTTTGAGGTGGAGAACATAAAAGAGTTGCTTTTAAGTGAGTTTGATATAAAGAATCTTGGTGAAGCCAAGAAAATACTTGGGATGGAGATTATGAGAGATCGGTTTAAGGATGTCTTATACCTTAGTCAAAGGAGGTATATTGAGAAATTGTGCAATACTTCTCTATGGGTGATGCTAAAGGTTTGTCTACTTCACTTGCCTCTCATTTTTAAATTGTCTAAGAAATTGTGTCCAAACAAAAAAAGAAGAAGGGCAAATGGTAAGAATTCCATACACTAGTGCCGTTGGTAATGTAATGTATGTTAAGGTATGTTCTAGGCCTGATATAGCTCATGCGGTGAGTTTGGAATGTAGATATATCTCTAATTCGGGGAAGAGACATTGGGAGGCACGAAAGTGGTTGTTGAGGTATTTGAAAAGCGCTTCTAATGTTTGTCTCATGTATGGGAAGGATTCAAGTAAGCTTATCGGATTTTTTGACTCGAGCTATGATGATGATTTGGATGCTAGAATGTCCACTAGTGGATTTGCCTTTACCTTGGTTGGATCGGTAGTGAGTAGGCAATCATCACTTCAAGAAGTATTGCTCTTTCAACAACCAAGGCGGAGTACATAGCCATAGCCGAGTCATTCAATGAAGTAAAGTGGCTTGAAGGTTTAGTTGGTGAGATGTGAAACAAGGTGTATTCGACAATTGTTTATTGTGATAGTCAAAATTGAATTCATTTGGTTAGGAATCAAAATACATTTCATAGAAGGTCTAAACACAATGAAATAAAATACAACTTTATTCGAGATGAAGTTGAGCACAAAAGAGTGGATTTAGTGAAAATTGATGCTAAAGAAAACCCCACCGACATGATGACTACCAACAACTTTATTCGAGATGAAGTTGAGCACAAAAGAGTGGATTTCGTTATAGAGAGATGAACTCAAACCTTATGATGACCCTGTTGCATTTTGTCTTAATATCTTATAACTAGTTTGTTATTTAATGGCTAATAAAAATGTGACACAAAGATCTTTAGCAATACCCCAAACCAACCTATTATCAAAGAGAGTGAGGAGCGCCTTGGCATTGTTGATGCTAATGATGTTTCTCATCTTAAACTAATATACACTAAAAGTGGTCAATAGGATTTTATGAATAAAGAGTTTAAGGAGATGTGGTCATCGTGAAATGGAGGATAAAGAGTGTGAAGTTGCTGAAGCCAAAAGCAAAGAAGCCGAATAAGAGGGAGAAGACAATGGAAGAGAAGTTTAGGTTGAGATTAAGGCCACAGAGTTTGTTGGAGATTCACGTGGTACATATAATTTTAAGATGATGGTTAGTAAATAAAAAGAGGCCAGTTCATAATAACAATATAATGTATTGTAGGTCATTTTGATGAGCATAATCACGTGAACTTAGGTCCCAAACTCAAATATCCATTAAGTTTTATTGTATAATATTTATCTAATTGTGGAATAACTTATGTTTATATTGATTGTAATTATAACGTAATTGCAAGTAGATGGAGGTAAATGAGAGATCAAAACTTCAAAGAAAGTAAAAAGAGGTGTAGGGGATGATGAAGGTGTGGGACCCGTTAGGGCTGAAGGGGTGGTGGCAGTGAAAAGGGGAAAGTGAGGGGGAAGCCATAGGGAGGGGACACCAAAATTAATTACCCCAATGATATATATATTATAAAAATTAAAAAAAAAAATTACTTTTAAATGTTCTTACAAAAAGAAATTAAAAAATCAAATTATTCATAATTAATCAATAGTTAGAATTAATTTTGAAAAATTAAAGAAAAATTGCTTTATTCTTGGAATTTTTCTCAATATTATATAAAATAGTAATTCAAAGTATTGAATTTATTGAATTACACGATAGTATTGGTAAGTGTTATGCTTGATTGATATGTTGGAAAATAATTGTCAAATATTCTAAACCCTTTTCTCAAAAAAACTTACAATGTGGTGATATTGACTTGGATTAACCTAGCAACACTAGTATACAATAAAGATGAGTGTTAATTAACAATAAACTCACCCAACAATTAAATGTATCTTCTCAATATAAACTGTAACTTATTGTATTATCTTCTTGAAATAAACCCTAAAATGATTAATAAGTCTATTTTGAAAAAATATATATATATATATATATATATATATATATATATATATATATATATATATATATATATTATATAATTTTATATATATATATATATATATATATATATATATATATATATATATATATATATATATATATATATATATATATATAATAGTTGAGTTTAATTTGAGTTTATTGATAGTTTAGTTTATTTGGAATACGTGATCAAGGATTTTGTTTATTTGTAACACTTTTTACCTAATATAAATCACTAAAATTAATATTTTTATACTCCCTACTATTCAACTTATTAGTCTCATTTACTTTTTTTCATATTTGTCGAGGCAATATCTTACCCTTAATATCTCTGCCTAAATATATTCTCGTGCCAAGCACGGTTTATGAATTATTTAAATAAAAAATTACTAATTTCCATGTGTAATTAAGTTATATATGACTCCTAAATCAAATTGAAATTATAAATTGATTTGTTTTAAAAACTGTAAAAGTATTATTATTAGATTTAGGGGTGTTTAAAACCGAATACCGGGTCAACCCAGATCCGGAAATCCGGGTATCCAGATTTTCGAATACCTAAAAACGCGATCCGGGCCGAATTCGAATACCCAGTTTTATTAGAATGGTTTTTTTTTTTTTTGTCTTTTTTCGTTCAACCATACGTTTGTTTATCGCAATTATAATTTAGAATATTTTTTTTTATGTAAAATTCAAATACTAACTCTCTAAAAATATTTAACTTAATTAGTCATATAAGATTAATGAAGAAAATTAAAGAATAATATTATTGTTCATTGGTTTAAATAAGAACAATCATAAAATTCAAATACTAACTCTCTAAAAATATTTAACCCAAGGTTAGCTTAAGAGATACCATCATCATTTTATTTATGAAAAAAGTAAAAATAAATAAATAAAATCGGATACTAGATATTCGGTTTCTAAAAATACGTGACCCGGATCCGGATCCGGTATCCGGTTCTAAAATCAGGTACCCGATCCGGATTATCCGATTTGTGAAAATCGAGTAAATTATCCGGTTTTGAAAACTGGATAATCCGGATCGGATATTTCGGATCGGATTTTTTATGTAACACCCCTAGTTAGATTGAGATATATATTACTAATATATATAAAAGATAATCATAAAATCATGCGCTAAACAATATAAATTATAAATAATTACATAAAAATAATAGTAGAAAATTTCAACACATAAAAAATAATATAAATAATAATTTAAATGTTTAATGTCTTTGTTAAACCTTAAAATAAGTTATCAACCTAAAGAACATATGCCCTTCATTCCTTAAATCAGTTCTAATTTGTCATTTTTGGGTGTTTTATTTGTTGTTAAATAAAAAATCTTTCTATTTATGTCATAAATTTTGAACAAAACTAACCTTATTTATCCTCATTTTAATATTTTAACAATGCTTATGGTCCCCACATAGCTTCAACTAATTCAATTTTAACATTTTATATTCTTTATGGTCCTTATATATTTTCCACTAACTTTATAAAAACATGTTTTAGTTGTTGTGGTCTCCATACTTTTTCCATTAACTTTCATTTCATATTTTTTTAATCTTTGTGGTCCTCACTTTTTCTCCATTAAATTATCATTCAATAAAATAATATTTCTAATATCTAAAAGATTCTACTTTTCTTAACTCCCGTGAACATTCCTTGTGGAAACTTAATTAAGGAACGGAGGGAGTATTTTGTTTTACTACAATAATTAATATATAACCTAATTTATTTATTTATGTGTTATAAGTTTGTCAAACATAGGTGATAGAATTATTGAGGAAGAAAATCGTAAAGAAGAATGTCGAGTCCAAGGGAAAGATCATGTGGGGAAGACTCAAAGGGGATATGGTCATAATCCTGTCAAGCAAGATAAGTTTATTGGGCTTTCCAAGTCAGTCAGAGGATGCGAAAGAAATATGGGTGAACATGGCAAAAAACGTTAGAACAGTGGCAAAAGAGACCTTGGGGGTGTCGTCGGGTAAACCAAAAGTGTTCAAAGAGTCGTGGTGGTGGAACGATGAGGTGGAGAAAAAGATAAAGGATAAAAACAAGAGATTTAAGGATCTTATGGCATGCACGGAAGATGAGGATATGATAGAAAAGAGAGTGGGCTATAAAGAAGAAAAGCAGGTGGCAAAGCAAGCGGTAACGGAGGCAAAAAACCGTGGTTATGAGGACTTGTATCGAAAGCTTGACACCAAAGAGGGGGAGAAGCAGATTTTTAAGTTGGCAAGGACTAGGTCCAGGCAGCGGCAAGACTTAGAGGCAGTGAAATACATTAAGGATGAGGGTGGACGAGTCCTCTTGAGACAAGAGGACATCAAAACCAGATGGCTACAGTATTTCTCTCAGCTACTCAATAATGAGTCTTGGGGGCCAAAGGAGACGGATAATCAAATTTATAACGTCCAAAGACCACTGGAATATGGGTCAACAAGTGATATTACCACAAGAGAAGTAAGATAAGCTCTCAAAAAGATGGGGAGAACAAAGATAGTCGGGCCAGATAACACCTAATTGAGGTGTGGAGGGGTTTAGGAGAAGAGGGCATTAATTGGCTAACTAACATCTTTAATATTATTTTGTTGACACATAAGATGCTGGAAGAATGGAGGGATAGCACACTAATACCTCTGTTTAAAAACAAAAGCGATGCGCAAGTATGCGGGAACTATAAAGGTATCATACTTTTAAGCCACACAATGAAATTGTGGGAAAGAGTAATAGAGAAGATAATTAGACAAGAAACGGGGATTAGAGAGAACAATTCGATTTTATACCAGGAAGGTCAACCATTGAGAAAATTCATGTTTTGAGGAGACTAATGGAGAAATATAGGAAGTGAAAGAAATATCTGCATATGGTATTCATTGACCTGGAGAAAGCATATGATAGCATACCACGACGTGTCATATGGGATAGCCTCAAGGCTAGAGTTATTTGTTCAGTGTACATTGAGGCTATACGGAATATTATGACAGAGTTTCGACTAACTTTCAAACACCGGTGGGGATAACAGAGCCTTTTTCGGTTAAAGTTGGACTACATCAGGGATTGGCTCTAAGCCCTTTCATTTTTACTGTCATTATGGAAGAGATTTCTAAATCTATTTGGGAGACGGTACCGTGGTGCATGCTATTCGCTGATGACATATGCTGGTAGTAGAAACTAGAGAAGAGGTTAGTAACAAATTGGATGAGCGGAGTGAAGCTTTAGAAGGTAAAGAGTTGCGCATTATTCGTACGAAGACCGAGTATTTACGCTGTGACTTTAGTGGGACAGCACTGGTAGGTGAACCATAGGTGTCCATTGATGAAGCAGTTGTTATAAAAACGACCAAATACAACTATTTAGGATCGATCATTCAAAGGGATGGGGAGAGTGATGGAGATGTAAACCATCGTATACAAGCGGGTTGGCTCAAGTGGCGAGCAGCCACCGCGGTGCTATGTGATAGGAAATTTTCAAGCAAGTTAAAAGGAAAATTCTATCGGGCGGCAATCAGACCTGCTCTGCTATATGGGACCGAATGTTGGCCTGTAAAAATGGTTTTTGAACAAAAGATGGAAGTTACAAAAATGCGTATGCTGAGGTGGATGTGTGGGCACACATTGATGGATCGAATTAGGAACCAAGAGTTTAGGGAGAAACTAGGGGTAGCCCCTATTTTTGGAAAAATGCGGGAAAATGGATTGAGATGGTTTGGACATGTGCATAGAAAGATGATGATGATGATGATGAGGTGATAGAATTATTATTTGAAATTTATTTCAGCGACATCTTTTCCCTATTATTTACTTACATAATTAATGTATAATCTATTTAATTTGTGTAGTTTCTTTAATATAGCCATTAAGTTGTATATGATTATCTATAAAAAAAACTATTTTAAAATTATTTTCTTTTCTTGATTTATTACAAAGATTATTTTAATGAAAATAAATTTTTTACATAAATAATTAATATATTAACTGATGATTATCCATTGTAATTAAAAGATATACTACATATCTTAATTGATTGTATATGATTAAAAAATTAGTAAATAAGATATAGTTTTAAAATCTTTTGTAATAATCTAACAAATCTAATTAGAAAGATATTACATGATATGCTAAAAAAATATTTGCCTAATAAGAACATGAAAAGAGGGGGAAAATTTTTATTGTGAATTCGGCATGTGTCCTAATTGCTTTTTCATTAGTATATTGTATAGATAGATTTTTCTTGATTAAAATTTATAAAAGTTTGATATTAATAATCCCTACATTGAAACGAATGAAACAAGATTCCACTTGACTATATTTTAACTTATAGATTCAGAATAAAATATAATACCAGATAGATTCCCGTGTAAAACATGGATGCTATAAATATTTACTGATATGAATAATGATATTATTTTATAAATTCAACATATTTACAACATAAACTTAATTATTAAATCTTTGTATTTTCTATGATATTATCATTATCAAAGTGAATAACAATTTATTATACATCAATTTTAAAACATATACTCATAGTAATTATTGATAATTAAGACAAATAAATTTTAAAATTCATTAACAATAATAAATAGGAGGAAGGATTTAGTTGAAAAAAATAGTCAAATTAGTTTGCTTATTCATTATGTGATAATAATTTATTATCTAAGTTAAAATAAAAATATAGTATTTTCTAGGTTTATATAAGGAAATATAGTATTTTCATAGATCTCACATGTAGTTATAGTTCATCAATAATATTACATGTTTTAAAGAGTTCATTATTTCCTTAAATATCAAAAGTTTCCCTGTTAACGATAGAAAAAAGGCGAAAAAATTTTTAATGACAGTGTGACACGTGTCTCAAGTTGTTTCTTCATTAGTATATTTTATTGATTATTGATTATTTATTATTGATTAAGAGTGATAAGTAAATAGTAACCCAAAAGTAAATGGGGCTAATAGAAAGAATAGAGTATGAAATATTTCATACTAACCAAAAGCCATATACATTATGATAATAAATTTGCATGATTGTTGTTAATAAAAATGCATATATAGTAAGTAAACGTAATTTTTATGAGTCCTTTCGTCAAAACAAATTGATAAAATCTACTCTTTCCAATTCATTAGTAATGTCTCATTTACTTTATACACTATATTCAATGCACTTATTTAATTTTTAATATCTCTAGTTGTGCATAATTAAAAATTATATAAAGTTAATATGAATAATTCTTGCATTGAGACGAATCAAACAAAATTTTACTTGGCTATGTTTTAACTTATAAATTAATAATAAAATATAAATTAAGAGTAGGAGATAAATAGTATTTAAAAGGCAAATAGAACATTACTTAAGAATTGGAGAGAGTACATAATTAGTAGTTACCTGTACTAACAAAAATGTTGCCAAGCAATTATAAAACTATTTCAGTTTGTACTTATTTTGCAAAGAATGATTAGTGTTTCTATTTATTCCAAGAAAAATTAAAATTTTGCGATTTTTTTAAAAAAATTGATCGTAACAATGACTCATTGGCCTAGACTAATTTTATGTAATAATTAACTCAAAATATTCCCTAATACTAGAATAATTCTCTCATGATAATTTAAAGTTTTATTAACCTTTTCAAAATGCACATATATTATGTAAAACTAAGGATTATTAGACAAGAATACTACTTATAATAGTAGGGTATTTTCTGAGCTAGTCAATAATAAGATTTATCTTAATCTTAAGCTACAAAAGATGGAATTATTATAGTTTTACTTTCTCTGTTTTATTTTACTTAACGCGTAATTCTTATCATTTTTATCTTAAACTACAGTTAACTAAAATTATAAAAACTTTTATATTATGAAAGTATGCGATTATATGATTCAAACAAGAACCTATTTGACTATATATTTCTTCTTAAACATTAGCCGTTATATATAAAATAAGCTTAAAAAATAAATAGTACTCCTTAGTACTTCCTTCGTTCCTTAATTACGTTCCCACAATGCTCACGTGAAGTAAGAAAAATAAAATCTTTTAGATAGTGGATATATTATTTTATTGAATATTAAATTTGATGGGGGAAAAGTGAGGATAATAAACATTAAAAACTATTAAAAGATAAGTAGTGGAAAAATATAGAAATCTCAACTAATAAAAAAATATTTTTATAAAGTTAGTGGGAAACATGTGAGAACCATAAGGAATATATAAAAATGTTAAAATGAAGTTAGTAAAGGATATGTGAGGACTATAAGTATTGTTTATAAAAATTTCTGATATAAATATAAAAAGATTTTTTATTGGAACACTAAATGGAACGCCCTAAATGGCAAATGAAAACTTTTTAAAGGAACAAAAAGAGTGTAATGTAACGAGTATTTTCAAATGGAGGAAATATTAATATTTTAACTTTTAATTTCAAATTAGAATTTCTTTCCATGTCTTCTCAATTAGTCTTTCAAGCTAGGATGCATACAAATCTCATGTAACTTTAAAAGTTATAACCCATCATAGAAAACAAGTCAAATCAAAATCCACTCTATTGGTTGGAGCATTATATGGATAAACCCAAATGGAGCAAAGGATATCATATACAGTATCAAAGCTAAGAGAATTATTCAAATTTGAGCCCTTTCTTTTCCCTTTGTATCAATAGCAATGCAAGCTTTGAATGATAATACTCATGGATCATACATGTGGGTTTATCTTTCAATCACATGGGTAGCTATCATAACTTGCATGTGAGTTGTGCACTAGTGACAACCTACTTGTGTATCTCTAATTTGCTAAAATTGTTGTATGCAACTTCTCATTCTATAATCTACACCCATTCATTTTAACTAAAAGATGCTAAAGTGTGCAAATTTAAGGTCATTTCCTGTTCTTTTTTTTTTTTTATTATTTTATTATTTTTTATTTTTTTTTTATCCCCTTCGAAAGCCAAAGGAGACTAGCTAGCCAATAGAAAATCTATGTAAGAGAACAAATACTATGTTATTTGGCATACCAATAACAAAAAAGGTTAGTTAATAGTGGATTAGTGGTAATAAAACTTTTTACCAAGTACAACCCTAAATTAGGATGGTATGTTGCTAGGACCTTAGTGTGTTAAGGTAACAAACACTTATAGGTAGAGTAGTAATTTAAAAGTGTATGAATGAGGTTAAGTCCTTAAGTGAAGTTAGGTGTTTATGATAATAGTAATGATGTATAATTTGTTTAAATATCAACGATTTGTTTTAGGATAATAGCGGATGGTCGAGAGAGAAATCAACAAGTTTCGTGAAAATAAATGAAATTACATGTACTATAGATAGATGAGTAAGTTATGTCACAATTATGTGTTTTTATGAAGAGGAGAGTTAATTTTAGAATGATGTAAACGAGATTTGATTCTTGATTTTGGATATTATTATTATAAAATTTTATCAACTTAATTACTCTCTTGTGTCAATACAAATATCTTATTTTATTAGTTGATCAATTCAATGTAATTATTCTATTTTATTTTCGATTTATGTCAGCACTCCTCAACCGCGTCTATACTAGCCTACATTTTCACCCTTCACTTTAATCCACTCAACTAAATAGGGTTGTCTTGTAAATTTTGGAGCCTATGTTCCACTTTTATATTAAAAACCCTTAGAATTTAAGAAAAGAAAAATTAAAATAGTAGTATGTGATAAAATATCTCATTTATTAAAATATTAATATTTGACTCTTTATTACTTGGTTACTCTCGTGTAAAATAGTATATATATGTTCATGTAATTGAAACAATAAACCAAATAAGTATAAAATAGAATTTGGGGTCCCTTTGATAACGGGACCCTATACTATAGACCATTTTATACATGCTAATCGACAGTTATGCAACTAACCACACATGTTAACGGATATTCCTTAAGTCTAATATCAGTGCACACTATTTGTCTGTTTTATTTAACATATCACAAATTACAATCATACTATCTATGTTATTCCCAGCCCTGTGTTAGAAATTAGTTGCTAGTGTACTTTTTTCACACTAGTGATATTTTTAATATCGTTATCCATATATGATTTTTGTAAATTTTTTAATAAAATTATTCTAACAGAATGTCCTAAATATAGGTTTAATATAATGCAATAATATTTATATTCAACTATAATTCACGAAATTAATACACAAATATATCTCATATATATTTGTGTACAGAAAAATTTTATTAAACAGTCTATTACAATAATTTTATTAAAAAATTATTTTATTAAAATAATATGTACAAATTATATCTCATATATATTTATGTACAAAAAAATTCTTTCCTAAACAGCCTGTGTATTATGTGTGAAAATGATGTCCTTATGTGTATTACGTGCTAAAAAAATGTAATTTAAAATATAGCTAACGCAAGACTTTCCTACTTAAATAAAGGATGCCAAGAGGTGGTGGTAGAGGGTGTATCGTAAGAGGTGAACCTTCGGAGACGAGGGACAATTTTGCTGAAGATACGACGCAAAATACAAGAGTTTAAGCTGTGGAAAATCAGTTAAGAATAATGGAAAGGAATAATAAGAGGTTGTTGAATTTAATGGAGAAGCAGATGAGTCGTTCCCATGAAGATGATGAAGGGAAATTCTATAAGAGATTGTCTAGTCATCAACCTCCAAAATATGATGGAGAACCTAATCCAGTTCAATTTGAGGATTGGATTGCAGAAATAGAGAAACTATTGGAGGCCATTAACTGCCCGTCAAATTTTAAAGTGAAATTGACCGCATTTTACTTGACAGGCACTGTAGAACTATCGGGGAGGATTATAAAACAAACTGCCATAGATTCTACTTGGGAACAATTTCTGAAGAAGCTTCGTGATCAATTTTACCCGCCTTCGCTTCAGATAAAGAAAGAGAATGAATTCTTATTTCTGAGCCAGGGAACTATGTCAGTGATCGAATACGCAATTAAGTTCAGAGAGCTGGCTAGATTCGCTATCGAAGTAGTGAAATTATTAAGGTACAAATTCTTACATATATTAATTTACATAAAATTATGCCCGTAAATTTAATATATGTTTATAATATATAAATTAAATTTTCTGTAAATTTTGGTGATTTAATTCATTGTAAATTAATTTATATGATTTATTCATTTTAATTTCCTAAAACCGCATAATTTGAAATAATTTTAGTTAAAATAGTAAATAATAATATTTTTAAACGAAAATTTTTCTGTACATAAATATATATGAGATATAATTTGTGTATTAGTTTCGTGACTTATAGTTGAGTATAAATATTATTATATTATATTAAGCCTATATTTAGGAAAGAACAGCCTGTTGTAATTATATATTATAAAAATAGTTGATATTAATCAAGACAAACCAAACTAACTTTCAATTAGAAATTTAAAAATCATAAAGTGTAAATAAAGAATAAAATATAAAGTAAGATTAACTGGTGTGAAATTTAAGAAATATAAATAAAGTGTTATTTTTTAGAAAATTCAGAGAAATTTATAGATGAGATAAAAAGTAATTTAATTTTGTGCATTAGAATTTAGAGTGTGAATAAATGTCAATAATAAAAATAGGGCAAATATGATAGTGATAAAATAAATAATGCGGAAATAAGAGTGTTTGGCCAGTGAATACTGATTTTGTATTAAGTTATGAAATGAAACAAAGGCACCTACTTATACAAGATTCAGTAGTCTAATCTAGGAAACAAAATAATTACACAATAATTAATATTTCCTAAATATGTTGAATATACTTTCCTACGCTCCTCCTCAAGTTAGGTCTTCGGGTCACCAATACCTAACTTGCACAATGTTTGTTCAAAAGCTTCTGAAGTCACCGCCTTTGTAAGAATAAATGCCAGCTGATCTTTTGATCTTACAAAGCGAATGCTTATGATCTTCTTCTTAAGTTTCTCTATAAAATGCCTATTGATCTCAATGCTTGGTGCGATCACGTTGACTGGGTTTTCAGAGATATTGATTGTTGCTTTATTATTACAAAAAAATTTACAAGCCTTCTTTTGTGGGAAGTGTAGTTCACTTAGGAGCTTCCGTATTCATATGATCTTAGTTATTCCTTTGGCAATACCATGGAATTTTTCCTCTGCACTTAATAAGAGTGGGAGGAAGGAATAGAGGAATGAGTTTGGAGAGTATGTATAGGGGTTTGAAAGTTTAGAGTTTTTGTGGGAAGATGGTTGGTTAAGTAAGTGGCGATAGCTACAGCCTCTGTCCAAAAATGATGTGGACCATGAGATTCAAACAGAAGGGCTCGGGTAATTTCGAGAATGATACGATTTTTTCATTCAGCAACTCCGTTATGTTGAGGGGTATCGGGACAGGTGGTTTGGTGAATTAAGCCATTATCAAAACTAAATTTTTTCATGTTCAGGTTAACATATTCACCTCCGTTGTCAGAACGAAGTACTTGTGGTTAAGTTTGAAACTGAGTGAGAATCATATGATAAAATTTAACAAATACATCAAAGACTTCTGACTTTAGTCGTACGAAGACCAAGTATTTGCACTGTGACTTTAGTGGGACATCACCGGTAGGTGAACCATAGGTGTCCATTGATAAAACAGTTGTTAAAAGTACAACCAAGTACAAGTATTTGGGATCGATCATTCAAAAAGATGGGGAGATTGACGGAGATGTAAATCATCGTATACATCCGGGTTAGCTCGAGTGGCGAGCAGCCACCGTATTTCTATGTGATAGGAAATTCCAGACCAAGCTAAAAGGAAAATTCTATCGGGCGGCAATCAGACCTGCTTTGCCATATGGGACCGGATGTTAGCATGCCAAGAAGTTTTTTGAACATAGATGAAAGTTATAGAAATACGTATACTGAGGTGGATGTATGGGCACACATTGATGGATCGAATTTGGAAACAAGACTTTAGGGACAAACTAGAGGTAGCCCCTATTTCTGAAAAAATGTACAAAAATAGATTAAGGTAATTTGGACATGTGAAGAGAAAGACTTTCGATGTCCTTTTGAGGAGGGTAGAAAGCATTATAGTAGAGGGTAAGAGGAGTCGAGGAAGACCTAGGAGAACTTGAGATGAGCAAATAAAAGTTGACTTGTATGAGTTAAACTTCTCTGCGGACCTGACTAGGGATAGGGGTAATTGGAGGCGCCATATCCATGTTTTAGATTACTTATGTCCTCTTAGATTACCTTTTAGTGTTCTTGCCCTCTTGCTTTTCTCGTTTCCTTTGTATTAGTTTTTCTGTTTTCTATATATTGTAGTTGGCTCTACTTATTTATTTTATTTTATTTATCGGCATTTAAGTTATCTTTCCCGTGTAGTTACGTCTCTTTATCTTCCTTGAGCCAGGGGACTCCTTTGACTGCGCTCTCCTTTATGAGTATGAGTTGCCGCCGTCCTTCACTCCCTAGACCCTGTTCTTAGTTTTTTTATGAGCGGGATACACTAGGTAGGATGATGATGATGATAATGATCAAAGACTTCTGACTTGTGTTTCAAAAAATAAACTCAACTCATTCGAGTACAATCATCCACAAACAAGAAATAATATGAAAAATCATGTGTATCACATTTGGGAGCAGGATTCCCAAACATCAGAGTGTATTAAAACAAAAGGTTTAATACTATGAGTAAAGCTAGGGGCATATGAGTGTTTATGGCTTTTGGCTAAGACACAAGATTCACAGTGCAAGGATGTATTGCAATTAGAAAGAGGGGAAAAAGACGTTTTAAGTACCCTAAGGAAGGATGGCCTAGATGTTGGTGCCACATCCACAATCGATGATCAGGAGACCCATGATCAAACGACGTGTGACCTTTTTTAACCGCCTTGTCCACATAGTATAAGCTTCCTTTCTCAATACCACGCCCAATAATCGTCCTGATCTGAGCATCCTGCACAATACAACCAGTAGAAGTCATAACAAACGCACAATTAAGCTCTTTAGTCAATTGACTAATAGATAAAGTTTATGAGTTAAGCTGGGAATTAAAAGACAATTTCGAAGATTAATGGAGGGAGAAATTTCAACAGTCCCAGTCTTAGTAACAGCAACACAATCTCCATTGGCTGTTTGAATTTGAGTATAGATGGTTGGTGTAGTATTTAGAAGATCTGAAGGGTCAAAGGTCATTGTGTCGGTTGCCCCAAAATCGAAAATCCAAGGGGATTGGGTTCGATTACACATAAGGCCCATTTTTTTTATGAAATTATGGGAAATAAGAGTTGAACTGGGCTGGGTTGTCACGAAAAATCTGGGCTGAGTGGGACTTATGCTCGCGGATCATAAGTTGATCCAGATAATAAGTTGTGGTTTCAAGGTTTTTGTGGGTTACTAGGTTTGATTGAACTCTGAAACTACCCCTTACTGCCTCCTAGGGATGGCATTGGGTCGGACTCGGCTCGGATTATACATACTTCGACTTTGCTTCGGATTTTAGTCGAACTTTTTTTTTTTCAGTCCACCTCCTCTCGGAGTCGGATTAAGCATACTCCAAGTTTGCCCCGACTCGGACTCTCGGACCTCCAACGGAGTCGGATTATTATTAAACTTTATCGTTGTGATGTTGTACTAATGATTTAAAGCATACGAAGTTAACAAAATATATTTTTCAAATACAATTTAACAAAAAAATATGTGCTTTGAATTCAAGTTTAACATGAGATATATTCCTAATACTACAATTTAACAAAATTTTGTCGCATTTTGATTTGGCGTATTTTATTTCTCTTGATTTGATTTGTCGTATTTTGATTGATTGATCTAAATAAAAATACCAAGTAGTTTTTCAAAATCGAAAATTACAATTAGTATGAGAGATAGTTTGAATTAGTCACGTCTAGAGTTTTAAAGGAAACAAAATGTTGGGTTAAAAGTCAAATTCAAAGTCGGATTTCCTTCAGGGTCGGAGTCGGGTCGGAGTGTCGGATTTTTAATAAGGTCCAACTCCGGTCCGTCTCTAACTCGGATTCGGATCGTGAAGTCGGAGTTGCATTCTTCTTCGGACCAGCCATGGTGACTGTTTTCTCGTTTCTTTTCCCTTGTCCATTCGAAGCAAGGTGCCCTTTTTCCTAGTGGTAGTAACGTAGCGGCAAGAGATGCTTGGCCGCCGCTTTGGTTCACCGGATCCATGGTGGTAGTAGCGTGCCTTTGTAACATACTCCACCAAACTCGTCGGAGTAAGGATTTTTTCGACCGGTGGTAAGGAAACACATTAAGCCACGTTTTTCGTGTTGAGATCCGTTTGAGGGTTCGGTGGTTCTTGGGTTGTTGTTTAAGTTTTGGTACCGGAAACATTTATCCATCATATAATTGGAGACAGTTGTTGGTGTCGAACCTTTGTGGTTGCAACAATGTTTTTGGTTTGATTTTTACCGGAGAACTCTCGATCTTCTCCATTGTAGGTAAGTTAACTTGGTAAATGATGACCGGGATGGTTATCGGATCCCAGATCTTAACCTTACGGCTCTAATTCCATGATAAAATAAATAATGCGGAAATAAGAGTATTTGACCAGCGAATACTGATTTTGTATTAACTTATGAAATGAAACAAATGCACCTACTTATACAAGATTGAGTAGTCTAATCTAGGAAATAAAATAATTATAGAATAATTACACAAAAATAGTATTTCCTAAATATGTTGAATATACTTTCCTACAGATAGAACCAACTAAAAAATTGAGGAAATTTCATAAGACATTTACTCCCTCTATTCTCTTTACTTGTCTCGTTTGGTTTTGACACATTTATCAATGCACGTTTTCGATCTTAAATATCTCTAATTGTGCTTACATAAAAATTATAAAAAGTTGATATTAATAAAATTTAGAACGAATTAAACAAGATTCCATTTGATTATATTATAACTTATAGATTAAGAACAAATCACATCATAAAAATGATTAATTAATAATGTTGAAAAATCAAGTAAAGCAAATTGGAGAAAATATTATTTAGAAACAATTCCAATTTGTTGAGCAAACTCCAAGAGGTTTTATTTGCCTATTGGTGAAGTCCAGCATCAACTGTTGTAAGAGGTTTTATTTCCCAATTGGTGAAGTCTAGCATCAACTTTTGTTCACAGTAAATAGTTTATTGGCATATGATTGTTGGATAGAAGGAATTAAAATGGGACCCAATAAATTACCAATGGAAGTAAGAAAGAAGAAGACGGTCTTGGGCGTGGCGGAGGGCCCTATAAAAAGCAAGGCTTCAAAGTTATTTTTTCAGTTTCATATTAGTTGCAATATTAGTTAAAATGACATTATTTATTGATTATTTTTAATTTATAATTAATTTTTAATCTACAAATTAAAATATAATTAAGTGAAATCTTATTTGATTCGTCTTATTGTAAAGACTATTAATATTAAATTTTTATAATTTTTTTGTTATATATAATTAAAAAAATTAAAAATTAAATTAATGCATTGAATTAACGGAAAAAATTAAACCTTGCAAATAAAGTGAAAAGTATTAAAACTTTTTTAGTAAAATAACTGTAACTCAGAATCACTAGAAGAACCACTGGAAAAGGACAAACCCATTTGCATCTTATGACCCACCTGTTTCCCATTTTTCATCCTTCTTCACTTCTTTGCATTATCGCCTTCGGACAAACCTCATGCTCACGTCTCAACCTTAGATCAACAAATTTTTCTAAATAATTTTTCACATTCAAAATTACTTCTTTTATATTAATATTTTCTTTTCAAAGTTTTAATGTATATAATTCTTTTGGCTTTCAATCAATAAACCTTTAATGAAATATATAATGTTTGAATACTAATATAATGTGGAAAAAGGAAGAAAAAGATGGGATGCTTTTTGTAGAGTTTACTATTAATCAAATTATAAATTAATAGTCTAATGATTAATCTCAATGATATCGTCAAATAATGGCAATTTAAAATTAAATCTTTCAATCTAAGAATGGAACAAAATAAAATAAAAAAAAAAAAAAGAAATTCAAAAATTTCCACTAAACAAAATAATAATAACTTAGCAATAACATTACGCCCTTAACTACACTCAGAAGTTAGAACTACAAAAAATTCAATAATGGTGCAATCATACAAAAACAACTTGGTTAATTTTACTTCTGAAAAAGACCTTAAATTAAGAGAAAATCTAATTTAAGTAGTAAACTTTAAAAGGGAGAGAACGAGTACGAGTACGAGTACGAGTACGAGTATATTGTTTATAGCTTTGGGGTATTTAGAACTTTTTCCAAACAAGAATGATAAACTAATCTATTTTAGGACCAAAAAAAAACCAATAACATGGTTGGAAGAAACACTCCAATTAATCATTTATGCCCCTAAATAAAGGGTATCCAACCGCCTTCCAGCACCTTATTACAAAGATCCATTATTTGTTGCCATGTTCATGCCATTTAATGACTTCTTTTTCAAACTATTCAAATTAATTTTTTTTGAACTTCTATCCAATGAATCAAAATTATAATCATAATACTACTATGATATAAAGGTAGTATACTACATATTCCTTTATCTAAATTTTCTACCAATAATAATAATATTTCCATTAAATAAAATAATTATCAATAACAAACTCACAAAAATTGTAAGAATAATTTTTAAAAATATTTTCTATTTTTTAAATAGAAGTATTAGGGACAAAAAAACTAGCCGACCATTAGTGATGAAATTTGACATGGGATGAGCTATAAAAAGTAAAAGAAAAAAAAAACTACTAATTCCAAAATAAAAAATGAAAAAGCCAGTTGTATACATAAAATACATTCAATTAAATATCCAAAAATAAAAAGAAAAAAATAAAGGCAAAAATTTAAAATAATAAAAAAAGTTGCTAAGCCATGATTCGAGTCACCTACTAGATGAATCAATTGAACCGGAACTCGAACCGGAAGCTGAACCGCTAAGAAGTTCCTCAAGAGCTGCCATGGTTCTAACTTGCATTTGAAGAGCAGCAATATAATCAGTAGCTTCTTCCAGAAGATTCGGGAATGGCAATTTCCGGCAACCGGGAACTAACCGGGCAAGAACCTTTACACGTTTATCAAGAGCCGGTAATTTCTGCGGTTTAATATTTTCACCAATTATCCGGCTACTCCCGGTACTGGATGTTGATAGCAGTAGCCTTGGACGAACTTTAGCTTTTTTATGGTTTGCAAGCCGACGTTTAAGCCGATTAGCTAAAATTGCTCGGCTCCATCGGGTACGACCTTTAGCAGCAATAGCTAAAGCTTTATCGGCGGCCTCACGAACTGTTCGGCTTCCAGAAACCGGTGCTGAAGTAGGATTACGACGGCAAACTTGTCGGAGAGCTTCTAGAAGCTTTGATGAATAGGTTTGTTGTTCTGCTTGTGATCTCCATCTAATTTGATTTCGATTGTTGTCTGATTGATTTTGATTGACGGTTGTGTCTATTCTTCGTCGCTTTCTCCTCTTTGATGACTCTCTTGATGCATCTTCTTCTGTTTGTTCTACGTAATTCGAGATTAGCGAATTCATCATTAACTCCTCTTATTACTCGTGATTTCTTCAAATTAATAATCTTGAGAAATTCGGAGGAAAAAATCGAAGAAAATCCTGCACAATTGTAAGAAGATGAGATTGATAATAACAGATTCAACAATGAAAAATCTTTTTAAATGACATTAATAACAGATTCAACAATTAAAAATCTTACAAAAAATTTCTTTTCGTAAGAACAACTACCTGATTAAGTCATTAGAATGTTGTATGAATTATGAAAAATGAAAATCAGAAAATCTGATCAGCAATAGTCACAGAAAAGAGATTTGAGGTTGAAATTCCTGTAAACAAAAAAGAAAATTCAGGTTACAAACAATTCAAGAATTCAATAAAACAAGAAAAAAAAAACAATCAGAAACGGAAAAAATGATGATAACTTACAGGATTTATTGATCTTCGTGGAATTTGTGAGATTTCAAAAAGGTTTATCAGGAACAGTGGAGAAGGGTGAGTGGGAGGAGGTGGGAGAAGGAGGAATGAAAATGAAGGTGAAAAAAAGAAAGGAGAAGAGTTTTTTAAATACCCCTTTGACAGATAGAGAGAGAAGAAAGGAAGGAGAAAAAGAGAGAAACACCCACGCAACGTTCCTTAATTCACATTTTTACTACCTCCTCCCATTCATTTGACTTCTCCTATTTAGTTTTGTTAGACACTATTCATTAATTACTTTTAATTTGTATTTTATTTTTAATTTAAACGTTAAAATATAGTTATATGGGATCTTATTTGATTCATGTCAATGTAAATTTTATCAATATCTAATTTTTATAATTTTTAATAATATATAATTAAAGATATTTAAAATTAAATTAGTAAATTAAATAGTGTGTCAAAACTAAATAAAACAATTCAAATGAATTGCAGCTAAGTATTTCTTTTGTTTTGTTTTCCCCTTTTTGTGCGCTCGGTGTTTTTTGGAAAATTTTGGAGTTTGGTCACTTAAATTATATACTTCCTCTCTATTATACTTTTACGTTTCAATTTTTTCACATTAATTAGTTTGATTATTAATATATTAAATAATATATATTTAAATTTTTAAAAAATTAATTTTACAAAGCCTATAATTAAAAAAAATTCCATTTAATTATAGTTTTTCTTACAAAGCAAGTATTTTAGAATGAAAAAAATATTGAAAAATAAATTTCACATGGGTGGTCTAAGCTTTAGCTTAATTTCAACAAGGTGAGCTATTTTTTTTAAAAAAAATTGAACCTAATAGTTTATTAATAAAAATATCATACAACATCTAAAACAATGTAACAATCAATCAAATCCATAACATTTATAATCAAACAAAATTTATGTAATAAAAGTCGATCATTATAAAAAAATCTAACACTGAAGTCTTTCCTTTACTATTTAATAAAACTTTCTCCAAGGGGTTGTTTAGATATGACGTGGCTCTGAAATAGAGATAAATTTAATAGAACTGATTGTATTAGCAAAACTGACAACTTGATGACATTATGTACCTGTTGGAATATGAAGAGATGATCAAATGCAACAAGAGGGGGGTGAATTGTTGTGTATTGAGTTGTACTACGTTTTTGCTCTAACTTGCGGAATTTTAGCAAACAAAATAAAACTTAAACTTAAGAAGCAAGAAATAAAAAGGAGACAAAGATTTTACGTGGAAACCTTCTTGGCCTAATAAGAAGGAAAAACCACGACCCCCCGGGATTTCAAAATTCTCACTATGTTTAGGCAATCAATTACAATTCACAAAACAATGTTTGCTTCACTTGAAGCTTCTCTACTCTAGGCCTTACTCTCTTTCTCTATTCTCCCTTTCTCTTTCTCTTCTCACGTTTCTCTTTTCTTATACCCTTAGACTTCCCACAAGTCTAATTACAACAAATCACTCATTAACCCTTACAAGGCCAATTCTCAAGAGGATAAGAATTAAAATAATTACTTAAGAAAAATATAATAAATTAATTGGCATTGGAAAACTGAAAATATTTTTCTTAAGATGATCTCCCTTTTTTGGACACTCTTTTATTCTCTTGGATTGATTTTGGTTCGAGTAAAGTCCCTTCTATTTATAGTGGGAACAGCCAGCAGTTTCCTTAGACATACCTCCCACTACCCCCACGTTCTCAAAACAAAAGGTGGTGGAATTATGAAAGTGTCCGACTGTTATTTGCTCAAAGAAAAATCAGTTTCCTTATGCTAAAAATAGCATAGGAGTTAAAAACACAAGATCCTAAAAAATAGGAGATCTAAATCTTAAAAAGAAAAAGTCTTGGGCTATTTTTAGAAAACCTAAAAATAAATTAGCCAATTAACTTACTAATTAATTTAAGCAATTAAATTAATTCTAAACCATTACATCAACTTAAAACAAAAAATAATTAATTCGCAATTTTCCAGTCGATGTTATTCTCCAGACCTGCTACGTAGGAACAACAAACTGTCTCCAGCTTCAACTTCAGTCAAAATGTTCATTTTAGGAACAGTAGACTGTACATCTACTTTGAACATTATAACACTTATCTAACATTTTGGACATATTAAGACATGTACATCTTCCACGAACCAAGTCATAGGCTTCATCAACGATTCAAACTAAATCGGATATATACCTACAAAACAATCTCTAAAAATATGTTTGTTTATCTAAAAGTGAAGTCATCATCAAAACCTTAAGAGGCCAACAAATTTCCCCTTTTCGATGAGGACAAACTTTATAAACAAACTTAAGTAAAATAGAGCAAAACAAAATTCTTAGAGCATACTAGAGATTAAAGCAACTCTAAATAACTTAGCAAATCAACTCGTTACAATATAATTTACCAAGCATTCACAATAAAACAATTTACTCCATAATATCAAATATGTTTAAAAATTTTCAAAATTTAATTAATCTAAAACTTAAATGAAATAAACTGAAATTAATTAAACTGACATAATTAAACTAACATAATAAAACTAACACAAATTACTAATTATTTTCAACCAAAAACAACTTGAAAACAAATTTACAAAAACAAGTAAATATCCATCAACTTGAAAACACAGATAATCATTAAGCTAGCATAAACTCAGCACATTATCATCAATAAGAAACAATATAAATCAACCAAGATATGTTACTGTGTTTTCACTGCTCTTCTTAAGTTTGTGCATAATCTTCCCCCTTTTGTCATCAATCAAAAAGAATTAGGGGTTATCAAACCTCAGCACAAACCATATAGATTTGTCAGTGATGAAAGCAAGAAACAATAATAAAATTAAGTGCCATGAAGAAAAATCAAACCTGCATTTAGTTAGTCATCACAGACCAGAAATAAAAGCAAAGAAAGAAAAGTAGCAATTGTTCAACATTACAACAACAATGTACCCCAGATGGTACAAAGTAAAAGGTGAAATTGTTTGTGAAATGTAACAGCCAATCAAATCTTAAAAACATAGGGAGAGGGTTCAAGGGGCAGTCTCTTCTTCGTCCGCATATTCGGTCTGCACTTCTACTGTATCCAACTTTGCACCAAGACGATGCTCCATCATGGTCAGTTGATTAACAATTGAAGCGAGTGAGACACGAACTTCATCTTGAAAAGCACTGAATTGAGACTGTAGATCATTAAGCTTGGAGAGAACAGAATGTGAAGATGCTGTAGGAATAGGATCAGCACAACCAATACCAGGAGATGATGGAAATGGTGGTGGTGTAAAGTGAATAGGTGATGGAGGTGGTGATGAAGTTTGATTTGGTGGTGGAGTGGTTGGCTTGGGTGAGAGAGGTTCGTTTGAAGTAGGCTCAGGAATGGTTTCAGAAGTGATATCATCAACCGTTACAGCCTTTTGTATTGAAGCAAGGCTCCTACTCTTCCTTTGAATAGCTTTACCCTTCCTCCTTAATGCAATCACAACCTCTTCATCACTGGAATCATGACAGAGATCATGAGGCACTTCTTCTCCTAAAGCTTCTTCTTCTCCTTGTTCCCCCTCTTTTCTTGTCCCCTCCTTCTGTTCCCCCTCTTTTCCTTCTTCAGTGGGAACAGGTCCTTGTTCTTCCTCCTCTACTTCTTCTTCTTTTTCTTTTTCTTTTTCTTTTTCTTCTTCTTTTTCTTCTCCTTTTTCTTTCTTTATTTTTACTTCTTTTTCAATTTCTTCTTCTTCTTCCTCCATTTCCTCCTCATCAGAACCTACATCAATTACTTCTTCTGATTCATTTATTAACACCCCTTCATCATTTAATTTGAGATGCAAATTTTTCAGACACAGTGCACCAAATTTATTTCAGAACTCCAGCCCATCCAATGGTACCCCAAACTTGCGAAAAATCCATGTCAACAGCCCACCATAGCCCACAACATTCTTCTTCTCAATGCAGTCAGATAAATGTGATATCATCAAAGATGGAAAATTTATTTTTATTTGATTGTCCATGCAATAAATCAAAGTTGCATCATGTAGACTCACCTCACTCCTCTTAGAGTTTCGGGGCAAGATGAATCTTCGTGCTACATTATAGAGTAATTTATGCAATGGAGACAAGACATTGTGACTGATTTTACCCTTTTTTTGTTCAACCCCTAAAAACTTAAAAATCGTTTTTTCATTTATTCCAGAAAAAACTATCTTAGTACCAACACAGTATGTATCAAAACCAACATTCGAAATATTGAACCATTCTGCCAACAAAGCGCTGTTAAACTCTAATTTCATGTTCCTAACCATACTAGAACACATTCCACATTCATTGGAGAAGTTTGAAATAAACTCTCGCATAATGTTTGGGAAAATGGGATTACAACTATACTCAGTCATCAAAACCTCTCATTCTTGAAATTTTAAAATAGTATGAAGTTGAGGAAAGTGTGGAGAGTCATACCAGTACTTATCTACCCCAAATCCGACAGACATTTCCTTTGCAATCTCTTCAGCACTGTTAGGATCAACTTGCTTCAAACGCTTGACCGCTTTGGAGGATGATTCACTTTTTGGTGTGAATATTTTGCGTTTTGTTCCAACATTTTCAGTGGTTTCTTGGGATGGTGATGGTGCAGCATTCAGTAATGGGGGTGGATGAACAATTTTTAAGGGTTTTGGCTGGATGTTTTGGTGAGATGTAGAGGCTTTCTTTCCTGATTTAGACGTTTTCTTGCTTGATTTTGGAGTTTTCATGTTTGAATTTTGAAAGGTTGAAAGAAGAAGGGGGACGGTTTCTTGAGACGGTTTTTGAAGAAGGCGTATGAATTGTGAAGTACGGGAAAGGTTAATAAAGTGGTGAAGTGACGGTTACCTCAAGTCCAATCCCTTTAATGTTCTAATCATAGCGTTTGATATGGAAAGATTTTGAAGAGATGGGATTGAAAACCGTTTCACATTGTTTTTAATTTAAGTTGGCCGTACATTTTTAAAAAAAAAATGTGAAATATGAATAAATTATGAAATATGAATATTAAAATAAAATATGAAAATAGACAAATGATGAATTATGATATAAAAAAAAAATTATAGAGAAAATAATGAACATATTGCTGTGATCTGATCAAACTAACAACATGCAAACAAGAAAATCTTCATAGTACAAACTTTATTATGTGTTTACCTGATCCATGCAATAATTGATTTTCAATCAAAATTTTGAGGTTGATTCCTGACCCTCTTTTTTCATGATGCTTCATTGAAAATTTTATGCAACCAACTTTAGTGGAGCTTGATCATACCAAGTTCCTATCTCATCTTTTCATATTGTTCTCTTGGAAGTGGTTTGGTCAGAATGTCTGCAACTTGTTCATTAGTATTAACATGCTTTAATATAATATTTTTGTTTTCTACATTATCCTTAAGAAAATGATGTCTAATATGTATGTGTTTAGCTCGTGAGTGATGCACTGGATCTTTAGATATACATATGGCACTGGTATTATCACAATAAATAGGAACACATTCAAATTTAATACCAAAATCTCTTAGTTGCTGTTTTATCCAAAGCATTTGGGAACAGCAAGCTGCTGCTGCCACGTATTCAGCTTCGGCTGTGGATAATGCAACCGTGTTTTGTTTCTTGGAACTCTATGAAACTAAACAAGAGCCAAGAAATTGTACCATACCTGACGTCCTTTTTCTATTAACTAGATCACCTGCATAATCTGCATCACTAAAACCTTTTAAATCATAAACATCACTTTTTGGATAAAATAGGGACAAGTCGTTTGTTCCCTTCAAATATCTTAAAATTCGTTTGACTGCCGTGAGATGTGATTCTTTAGGATTTGATTGAAATCTAGCACATAAACCAACACTAAATGAAATATCGGGTCTACTTGCAGTTAGATATAATAAGGAACCTATCATGCCTCGATACATTGTTTGATCTATTTTAGTTCCTTTTAGGTCTTCATCAAATCTAACATTTGTAGCCATGGGTGTATGGTTGGTTTTAGCGTTGTTTAGCCTATTCTTCTTAAGAAGTTCTTTTATGTATTTTTGTTGATGAATAAAAATACCATTTTCAGTTTGTTTAATTTGTAAACCAAGGAAGAAATTTAGTTCTCCCATCATGCTCATTTCAAATTCTGTGCCCATTAGGTTAGCAAATTCCTTACATAATAAATCATTAGTAGCACCAAAAATAATATCATCAACATAAATTTGAACAACCAAAATATGAGAACCTTTATTCTTAAAGAACAAGGTTTTGTCGATTTTTCCTCTAACAAAGTTATTTTGTATCAAAAACTTTGACAGTCTTTCATACAATTGCCTAGGAGCTTGCTTTAAGCCATATAGAGCTTTATCAAGCTTATAGACATGATCAGGACAAGAGGTATTCTCAAAACCTGGAGGTTGTTCAACAAACACTTCTTCATCAAGAAATCCATTTAAGAAAGCACATTTCACATCCATTTGATATAGTTTAAAATTCATAAATGCAGCAAAAGAAATTAAAATTCTAATGGCCTCTAACCTTGCTACCGGAGCAAATGTCTCGGTATAATCAATACCTTCTTGTTGATTGTACCCTTTGACCACGAGTCTTGCTTTGTTTCTTACAATTATTCCATGCTCATCTAGCTTATTCCGAAATACCCATTTCAGACCAATTACCTTCTTGTGTTTTGGTTTGGGTTCCAAGTGCCATACCTTATTTCTTTCAAATTCATTTAATTCATCTTGCATGGCTATTATCCATTTGGAATCCTTTAGAGCTTCTTCGTGATTTTTGGGTTCTAGTGATGATAGGAACGCAAAGTGAGCACAAAAGTTTCTCAGTTGGGATCTGGTTTGTGTTCCCTTATTCATATCACTTATAATCAGATCAAGAGGATGATAACTTTGGTATTTCCAAGGTTTAGGCACAAATTCTCTGGAGGGAACAGTAGCATGTTCTGATTCAGCATCTTGATTTGCATTTTGTTCAGCTACTGGATCATCTTGGTCATCTGTGGGAACAACTGGATTGGGAACAGTCTGCTGGTCCTCTTGTGCTGGCAGTTCCTGGATTTGGTCAGTTTCCCCTGCCTCTTCTTGTATTGGCTGTTCACCTGCTGTTCCTGGATCTTGCATTTTAACTCCTTCATCATCATCTTCTAAATTTGCAAGACCTATTTTAATATTTTTTATTTCCTGTTCACTTGTTGAAAAGTTAGTTTCATCAAAAATTATGTGAATAGATTCCTCTACGCACATTGTTCTCTTATTATAAACTCTGTAAGCTTTGCTATGTGATGAATAACCAAGAAACACTGCTTCATCACTTCTTTCATCAAATTTACCTATATTTCGTTTTCCATTCACATGAACAAAACATTTGCATCCAAACACACGAAAATAGGAAATATTGGGTTTGACACCTTTGAGTAATTCATAGGGTGTCTTAGAAGTGATTGGCCTTATTAGTACACGATTCAAAATATAGCATGCAGTATTGACGGCCTTGGCCCAAAAATTCCTAGGTAGACCACTAGCAATCAACATGGTCCTAGCCATTTCTTCTAAGGTTCTATTCTTCCTTTCCACCACTCCATTTTGTTGTGGTGTTCTAGGAGCGGAAAAATTATGATTTATACCATGTTCATTACAATAATTCATGAAGTATGAGTTTTCAAATTCTTTGCCATGATCCGATCTAATTTGAACAATTAAATTATTGGTAGATTTTTGTATTTTATTAGCAAAAGATACAAACTCATCGAAAGCTTCATCTTTGCTTACTAAAAATAAGGTCCAAGTAAATCTACTAAAATCATCAACTATGACAAACACATATCTTTTGCCACTTCGACTTTGTGTTCTCATAGGTCCACATAGATCCATATGAATTAATTCTAATGGTCTAGAGGTAGTCACCAGAAACTTTGATTTAAAGGATGACTGCACTTGTTTTCCTTTAGCACAAGGATCACAAATTTCATTTTTGAGGAATTTTATTGCTGGTAATCCTCTTACTAGGTCTTTTGATCTTAAGGAGTTAATCAATGAATAGCTAGCATGACCTAGACGCTTGTGCCAAAGAAGTGGGTCTTCTTCTATAACGCTTAAACACGTTAGACTGTTTCTGGGAACAGTGTCCAAGTCCACCACATAGGTGTTCCCTTTTCTGATTCCCTCTAGTACAGGGTCTCCTGTGTTGTTCCTAGAAATTATACATCGTTCAGAAGTAAACTTAACAGAGTTACCTTTGTCACAAAATTGAGAAATACTTAAAAGATTGTGTTTTAGATTCTCGACTAAAAATACATTGTCAATGGCATGGGAGCTTGATCTTCCAACTTTTCCTTTGGCGATTATTTCACCCTTCATATTATCACCGAAGGTTACAGTTCCCCCATCATACGCTTCAAGTGAGAGAAATATTGATTTATCACCCGTCATGTGCTTGGAACACCCACTGTCGAGATACCATGAGTTGTTCCCCCTCACTTGAGCCTGTAAAGCAAACTAATGGTTAAGTTTAGGAACCCAGTCAGCCTTGGGTTCCCTGTCGATTAAATTTGAATCATGTTTCTCAATCCATATGCATTCGACATAAGTTTCATTTGCTTTAGTGTGCTGTTCCCTTTTTACACATTGATATTTTAGGTGTCCATTTTTACCACAAAAGGAACAGATTTTACTACTAGGGAGATCTACATAGACCTTTTTCCTTTTTTCATTCTTAACATAACCTAGACCTTCTTTACTCTTGGTTTTAGCATTTAGAATCCATTTGGGAATTTCATTGATTTTTCCTTTTCCTCTTAAGTTAATTTGATCTTTTAGAAACTTATTTTCTTTTTCAAATGATTCTAATTTTAATTTTATTTCTTGAAATTCCGTGCTGAACACATGAGTGGTTTTATCATTTTCAACCAATTTTAATCCTAGCAATTTGTTTTGATTTAATTCAATGTTAAGAATAATGAAATCCTGCTTTAATTTCTCCAATTGTTCTTTTAAAATGATATTCTTATCTAACAAATCAAAAAATTTACTTTGCACATCGATCCTAAAGGAATTTAGGTATGAGATATGATCTTTACTTAAGTTAAGGTCTTTCTCAATTTGGAGATACTTAGCTGTTTTTTCATTCAACTTTTCTTGTGTCTCTAACAGCAATTTGATTAATTTATTGTTACTTAAATTAGACAGTTGTTTAGGAGATGGACTAGAAGACATTACCTCTTTTTCCTTAGATTCTTCATGAGATGCCATGAGACACAGATTTGCGGTTTCTTCCTCTATTGGAGCTTCAGTTTCAGCTTCACTTTCACTATCACCCCAAGCTGCGATCATAGCTTTTCGAAAATCAGTTCTGAAGTTTCCTTGTTTAGGCATCCTTCTAGCTTCTCTTGTCTTTCCCTTGCCCTTCTCATTCTTCCATAGAGGGCAATCTTTGATGAAGTGGTCAGTACTTTTACATTTGTGGCATTCAAAATTTTTCTTCATGTTAGCAGTTCCTTTTTCTTTATTATTCCTTTGATTTCCATATCTGCTGTTTCTGAAGAATTTTTTGAATTTACGTGCCAACATAGCAGCTTCCTCTTCCCCAGCTTCTGATTCTTCACTATCATCTGCTGCCAGAGCCAGTCCTTTGTTTCGGGAACTGTCAACTGTTCCCAAATGCAATTCATGAGTCATGAGGGAACCAGCCAGCTCTTCCAAATTAAACTTCGTGAAATCTTTCGTTTCCTGAATGGCTGTGACCTTAGCTCTCCAGCGTTCGTCTTGAGGAAGACTCCTAAGTATTTTCCTAACTTGTTCATCAACGGGAATGATTTTACCAAGAGAGACCAATTCATTCGTGATATTTGTGAACCTGGTGAACATCTCTTGAATGTTCTCTCTAGGTTCCATAACAAACCTTTCATATTTGGACATTAGGAGGTCAATCTTGGATCGCTTCACTTCACTAGTACCTTCATGGGTAACTTCCAGCAGGTCCCAAATTTGCTTAGCAGTTTTGCAACCCATTATACGATTGTGTTCATTGGGTCCAAGACCACAGTGAAGCAATTTGATAGCAAGAGCGTTCATCAACATCTTTTGAAAATCTTCTTTTTCATATTCAGTGATTGGTTTTGGAATAGCTTCGTTATTGTAGTTGATGGTCGTCACCTCAAAGTCTCCAACTTCAATAACTCTGCAAACTTGATAGTTTTCGGCCTTTATGAAGATTTCCATTCTATTTTTCCAGTAAGTATAGAATTTCCCATCAAACATGGGTGGCCTTTGTGTGGAGTACCCCTCTTCCATGCGCTCGTTCATCTTCAACATCTCTGTGGGAACAGGATACTGCTCTCAGGGTTTCCTGATTAAATGAGGAATAGGGCTCTAATACCAATTGTTGGAATATGAAGAGATGATCAAATGCAACAAGAGGGGGGTGAATTGTTGTGTATTGAGTTGTACTACGTTTTTGCTCTAACTTGCGGAATTTTAGCAAACAAAATAAAACTTAAACTTAAGAAGCAAGAAATAAAAAGGAGACAAAGATTTTACGTGGAAACCTTCTTGGCCTAATAAGAAGGAAAAACCACGACCCCCCGGGATTTCAAAATTCTCACTATGTTTAGGCAATCAATTACAATTCACAAAACAATGTTTGCTTCACTTGAAGCTTCTCTACTCTAGGCCTTACTCTCTTTCTCTATTCTCCCTTTCTCTTTCTCTTCTCACGTTTCTCTTTTCTTATACCCTTAGACTTCCCACAAGTCTAATTACAACAAATCACTCATTAACCCTTACAAGGCCAATTCTCAAGAGGATAAGAATTAAAATAATTACTTAAGAAAAATATAATAAATTAATTGGCATTGGAAAACTGAAAATATTTTTCTTAAGATGATCTCCCTTTTTTGGACACTCTTTTATTCTCTTGGATTGATTTTGGTTCGAGTAAAGTCCCTTCTATTTATAGTGGGAACAGCCAGCAGTTTCCTCAGACATACCTCCCACTACCCCCACGTTCTCAAAACAAAAGGTGGTGGAATTATGAAAGTGTCCGACTGTTATTTGCTCAAAGAAAAATCAGTTTCCTTATGCTAAAAATAGCATAGGAGTTAAAAACACAAGATCCTAAAAAATAGGAGATCTAAATCTTAAAAAGAAAAAGTCTTGGGCTATTTTTAGAAAACCTAAAAATAGATTAGCCAATTAACTTACTAATTAATTTAAGCAATTAAATTAATTCTAAACCATTACATCAACTTAAAACAGAAAATAATTAATTCGCAATTTTCCAGTCGATGTTATTCTCCAGACCTGCTACCTAGGAACAACGTACTGTCTCCAGCTTCAACTTCAGTCAAAATGTTCATTTTAGGAACAGTAGACTGTACATCTACTTTGAACATTATAACACTTATCTAACATCTTGGACATATTAAGACATGTACATCTTCCACGAACCAAGTCATAGGCTTCATCAACGATTCAAACTAAATCGGATATATACCTATAAAACAATCTCTAAAAATATGTTTGTTTATCTAAAAGTGAAGTCATCATCAAAACCTTAAGAGGCCAACAGTACCTTTTTACCATCAAATTTTATTTGTTATTAAAAAAAAATAAAGAGATTAAGGACTTATTATCCAGTTTAGCCTAAAAATTAAAAATGGGGGTTAGAGGTTTTTTAAGAAAATTGAAGAAGTAAGAGACGAGAAAAAGAAGGGAATGGGATTGAAACAAGGCTTACGTGAAAGAGGAAGATGAATACATAGGTGATATTTACATAATTAGAAAGAAGTGGCTTGTAATTTTGAACTTTAGTCAAAATATTTTTGTTTTTTCTTTTTTGTTAAATATGGGTTTCTGCTTACATTTTTAACCTTTTTTCTTGTAAAATTAAAATAAATTACATGTTATTTTTTATTATTTATGTTTAATTGATATATTAATTATATATTGGAGATACGCTACTTTGTTTTAATTTTATTTGTATATCATAAAAATTCCTACAAATTTAATTATTTGCTTATTTAATATTGTGGTAACATTTAATTATTTGTTTATATAATTAATTATTACTGTAAAATGCCTTGAAACTCTTGATTTTTCGTTGATCTTGAGTCGTAATCTAAGGGTTTTTATGACTTTTTCCTTACCTTACTTAGTCAGTAAGCAACTTTTATAACTTGAACATAACTACCCACTAGGAGTGTGCAAAATTAGACCGGACCGACAGTCAAAACCTGAATTAGTTGAACCT
The DNA here is from genome assembly GCF_026212465.1 of Amaranthus tricolor. NCBI lineage: Eukaryota > Viridiplantae > Streptophyta > Magnoliopsida > Caryophyllales > Amaranthaceae > Amaranthus > Amaranthus tricolor. The sequence goes on from NC_080053.1 coordinate 17,310,927, forward strand.
GAACTAAAATCGAACCGGACCGAGATATGAATTCCTATTTTTAGCATATGAGCATTCTAAGTTGATCAATATATTTGGGATCCTAGGGTGGTGAGACTTCTATTACCTTTGACTTAGAGTATCATTCTTAATGCAGCTTGGTAGTCACAAAACCCACATATAGTGCTTTACTATGTTTCTATATTTTCTCTAGTTGAACATCTACATTACGACATCCATTGATCTATAGTTATCTACATTTTTCATCAATTTAGTATTTGAAATGTATTGGAAATTGAGATTTTATTTCCTTAAAATGTGCATTTGGTTTATTATCTTTTTAATTATTTTTTTAAACTATACTAATTGAGTTAGTCGGTCCAACCGGTCCAAACTTGGACCGAACCAGCAGTTTTTAGGGTTAGACTGGAACCGGAACCGGACCGGATGTAATAGGTCCGGTCTCCGGCTCTTAAATTTTAAAATTCGGTCTTCTAGTCAAAGTTGTTGCGGTTCAGTCCGGTCCGGGTTTGAACCGGTGTTCACCCTTACTCTCCATTACTTACCACTATCACCCATCATGCCATGATCTCTACACTAAGTTACCATCTTGCCCTTGATTCTTTTCCAATATATACTTATTGCTGAATTTACTTGCACCGCAAGCTTACACATTGCCTATCGAAACTTTTCCAAAATCTACACTCATCATATTCTTTATCAATACACCAAACTAATCTTCGAACATCTTGATATCTATAGTCTTGCATTCAATCTACTGTAATTTATTCATCAATTTCTTTTCTCCAATCTGACTTGAGCTTCGGAGGAGCTTTCTTGGAGATTACCTTCCGGGAAAGGCTGATGTGTTATGTTGCAGGCAGTTAAGTCATTTCTGCGGAAGATATCTTACTTCCAGTTCGTCGACTGTTGACTTGATAACGCTTCCACTTCAGGTATTTTAAGTGTCTTTTGCACTTTCTTGTTTCATTACCGAAATAGTTTGGTGCTGTTTGCGGAGACTAGTGTTATAAATACTTAACTCGAACAAAAAGTCCATGGCTCCCAAAAATAATCCTACTCAAATCGCTACCGTGCATGGTACAAATACAAATACTTCCGCGGGTTAGGCAAACAACCAAGTCGTGACCCGTTAAGATTTGGACACACTACGCAACACCTCACTAATGCCTTCACTAAACAAATCTGCGCCATTATAAGTGCCAATAAAGTTACCCCTCAGCATCAGATATTGGCCGACATGGCGATCTATATCAAAAATCTCAAGGAAAGGATAGAGCCTAATGAAGATGTCTCTTCCCACCGTAAGCTGATAAGGGTTAAACTAAAATCTCCCGTTCAAGCAAGAGAAAGAAAAGAAGAATAGAAATATCCAAGCTCTGGAAAAATTTTAGCAAAAGCAACTGGGGAGACCACGAAGAGTCTAAATTAGAGACTCAGGATGCCATAAAACACTTGGAAGAGAAAAGGGCAAAGCAATTTGAAGAAGTCCAATCTTTTATGGACAAAAAGCGGGATGAGAGAAAGATGATGTCGCTTACTACATCTAGCCGGCCGGTAAGCCCCATCAAAAATCTACAGGATGATTTCAGTTGAGTAGGCCCAAATGAGGCCCCTATGTTGCTGAATTCCCGGCTCTTCGCTGAGATACTTGCTACTCCCAACCCAGCCAAGATTAAGGTTCCCAACATGACTGCCTTTGCTGGAACAACATGTCTAGAAGAACATATCGTGGCTTACAAGAACTTGATGCTGCTGTACACTACAAATTTGATCTTATTATGTAAGTTCTTCCCTACCACACTTAGCGACATTGCTTTAATTTGGTACACATTGATTCCATTTAAAAGAATTCTCACCTTTGCCCAACTGAAGGCCAAGTTTGTAAGCCATTTTTTTGGCATAGAGGAGACAAGAAAATTCCAACTTTCACTCGTTAAAGTATCACACAACAAGAAGGGGAGTCAACCTCTACTTACCTTAAAAAAATTCAAAAGGCTGTTCTGGAAGTGACAGACTTAGAAGAGTCAGTCACCCCACACGCCCTAATAAACGGAATGCGGACTCCCAAGTTAAAGTTCCAGCTAGTTAATAATCAAGTAAAGACATATGCGGAGTCGATGAGACAATCCCAAAGCTATATAACCGCCTCTACAATATGTCAAGAACATGATTCCAAGAAGCGAAAGCATGATAAGCGGGAACAGGGGTAGAATCATTCAAACAAAGCCCATAGAGACGAATACTCATCAAGAAGAGAAAGATGTTATCCTCCTCGAAAGGTGTTATTCTCCTCGTCACCAAGGTCCACCTTTCGAGATAGGGCCTCCTAGATTAAGGCTTGTTTATGTCACAAAAGAAGAACCTTAAACAAGGAACTTAAGAGATGGGGGGAATGATCCCAGTTCTACATAAATAGAAGAGATATCTTCTATGCTATCAAAGATGAACTTCCGGTACCACTGCCTACTACAACCCCTTTTGATCGTCGTAATTACAACATATGGTGTGACTATCACAAGGAACATGGCCACACCTTAACACAATGCAGAGAACTTAAACACATTTTACATGAACTTTCCGAGGAAGGAAAACTGAGGAGGTTCTTGAATAGGAAGGAGTACAGCTCTCGCAATGACAATGAGAGAAGGCCATACTGTCCGAGGCATAAATCTCCTAGAGAAGAAGAAAGAAAGAAAACTCTAATGATACCCGTGACATTAGTATGATAATAAGTGGTTTCTCTGAAGACAACCCAAATCTTAGGGCCACAAAAGATAGTGTCCATACTTTTCTCAAGGGCCCCCCTAAATTAACTATGAGAGGCCTCGTGATGGTACTATCCCACAACTTCTACAATAGCCTCATACTGATCCCCTGTTTGTAACGATTAAAATAGGCCAGATGAATGTAACACGGGTACTTGTAGATACGGAAAGCACGACTGATCTTATTACTTTGGACTACCTCAAACAAATGAAGTTTGAAGAAAAATACTTTAGCCTATTGACAAGCCTCTTATTGGCTTTGGAGGCAACCTTGTCCTGCCTCTTGGAACTATCTTACTTCCTGTACGAGTAGAGGAAAGAGATAACTGCAAAATGATGCCTATCCGCTTTACTATTGTGGATTAAAACTTCGCCTACATTGCTATCGTGGGACTTCCTCTTATCAATAAAATCAAAGTGGTCATTTCTCCATATCAATTACTACTGCAGTTCGAACAAGATGATGGTAGAGTTGGAATCCTTAGGGGAAATTAGAAGGCAGCACATCAGTGCCTTATTAATACAATAAAACATGTAGGTGCTCCTGAAACATCTCCCAAAAGAAAGATAGAACAAGAACAGAAAAATCAATCTGTCATGAGTGTGTACTTGGACACTCTAAATGTTCATGAAAGACCTCAACCCACTGAACAACATGAAGAGTTCAAAATTTTCAAGGGTAAGAAAATCAAAGTGGGCAAAACCTCACAAAAGTGGTGAGACACAATGTTTTGACAACTATTTTCTAATTTTGTGATTTCTTTGCTTTCTCTATTGAGGAAATGCCCAGAATTCCACCAAGTATTATGTGCCATAAACTTCACATCAAACTTAGATACAAGTTGGTAAATCAAAAGCTGCGTCATCAGGGTAAAGAAAAAGTAGAGGTAGCCAAAGAACAGGTTAATAAGCTACTAAAGGCCGGGTTCATTCGAGAGTACTAGTACTCTTATTGGCTTTCCAATGTCCTGCTATTCAAAAAACCCAACGACAAGTGGTTGATGTTTGTTGAGTCCACTAATCTTAACAAGGAATGTTCGAAAGATGACTATCCACTTCCTAAAATTGACCGCCTAGTAGATTCAACGGTGAGACATGCCCTCCTAAGCTTTATGGATGCTAATGCAGGTTACTATCTATCCCTTTACCTTTGAAGATCAACCTCATACGGCTTTCATAACGAATGTCGGAGTATATTGCTATAAGTTCATGCCATTTGGATTAAAGAACGCGGGTGCCACTTACCAAAGAATGGCAAACAAATTCGTTGACACCCAGATAGTTAGGAACTTAGATGTATATGTGGATGATATGATCACAAAAAGTAGACAAGCCAAAAATCATGTTGCGGACCTATAGGAAACATTCATGACCCTTCGTAACCACCAAATGCGCCTAAACCCTAATAAGTGTGTGTTTGGGGTCATTGGAGGGAAGTGTGTTGGATTCCTTGTAAATAAAAGGGGTATTGAAGCAAACTCGGACAAAATAAAAGCCATCCTTGATATGAAATCTCCTCCATCTGTGAAAGAAGTTCAAATATACGAAAGAAGCAGAAGAGTCTTTTAATAAGCTAAAACAGTACCTGACTTCTTTTCCCCAGTTAGTTTCCCTTGTTCAAGGAGAAACCTTGGCTTTGTATGTGTCGATGTCTGAATATTCACTGTTCGAAGTTCTAATTGCTAAAAGAGAACAGAAACAACTTCCTGTATATTATATTAGTCATGCATTTCACGGCTCAGAAGAAAATTACAGTGAAGTGGAAAAGTGTTGTTTGCTGTTGTGATGGCAAGTAGGAAATTGAATCCTTACTGCCAATCATATCAAATTCGGGTAAGAACAAATCAACCCTTGAAGAAAATCCTGGAGGGAAGGAATCAATCAAGGCGCGTTACGGATTGGGCTAACCAATAGGCGGATTTTGGGATTGAATACGTACCGCGCACTGCGATCAAGGCTCAAGCATTGGCTAGTTTCATAGCTGAAAGCACGGGGCCAAATCCTAATGACCCCGGTCAAGAGTGGAAGCTATATGTAGATAGCTCCTCCATAAAATCCACAAGTAGAGTTGGCAACTAACAATATAATCTATTGGGGTTAGAATGGAAAGAGCAGTGCAATTTGAGTTTGCAGCATCCAATAATGAAGTAGAATATGAAGTTCTAATCCTGGGGTATGGGGGATAGGTAAACGGTGTTTTCTCCAAAGTCTAGAGCCCGGGTTCTCTTTCACGTTCCGGATCCATTTTCTCAGCCCATTGCCTTTATTCTTCTGTTTCGATGGTCTGGTTAGTCAAATCTTCCGAGTCTCGATCAAGTACATCTTTTAAATTGACCAAGGCCTCATTTAGGCTGGGCTCGACCAGCTCTCGAAGCTTCTCAAAGTTGACCCCAATTTTTTCAGCAGGCAGCTTGAACTTCTCCATATCGACCAATGCACCGCTATTCATCATTTGGATTAAGAGTTCGGTCATGAATTGCAAAGTATCGTTATAATCTATCAATTTTCGCGCAATCCATGACTTCCTTTCAGACTGGAGCTTGCAAACCTTCGCCGCGTCCAAGACTCTTTCGAATTGGTCCATATCTTCCTGCATCATCTTGGAAAACTTTTCATATTCACCGAATACTTTGTCGTGAACTTTAAGCATGTTTCCTCTTCTCCATCAAAGTCTGAGCTTCCTCGTTGGAAGGTGCTTTATCTATGCCTTGCAATTTTTTCTTGGCGATGTACAATCAAAGATAAGTTACAAAAGTCAAGACATGTTACTTGAAAAATTCTAGGTATATTATTGAAAACCTTAGCTTTGGAGGAGTGGGAAGAGGAGTAGTATCTTCCGCTCTTTTAACACGGTTATGGGTCATCTTCATCATATTGAACTTCTCTATTAGATCTTGATGTTTTCATTGTAGTTTTTCCTTGGCAATTTCTGCAAAGATAAACAGGCGTTAATGTTTTGAATCAAACGGCAAAAGGGAGATATGAGGATACTTACGATTGTGAATTTTTAAGCTAATTTCAAAGGGCTAGAGCAACTCTTTGACCCTTAGAGTTGGCACTTTAGGAATCCAGTTACGCTGGACATTAATAGGCTTACAACCTTGTTTTATGGCCATTCTCGCATAATCTATTATCACTGTCTCATCTACTGTACATTGCGGGATATATTATTGTTGAGTTTAAGGACCTTGGATTTAATGTCAAAAGTAGTCTTAAAAATTCAAGGCTAGGAATTGTACCAAAATACGAACATTGTTCGGTAACCCTTCTGGTTATCCGAGAGTTCACCTGCTATCCTAAGCCCTAACTCAAAGGCTGGGACTTATACGACTATACAGTTTGATGGTGGGAACTTGACTGTATTCAGGTTCGGCAGTTTTATAATATTATAACCATCTGGTAGACCCCACATGTCCATCAAAGCCTCCCTCTTGGTGTCTAACATATACTTTGTGGGGCCATTTATAAAATAGTTAAGAGGACCGCCATGTGGTATGTAAAAAAGTGGAGGACTTCAGCAGCACTTGCTCTATTCGATGCAATTGAGCTTTTCACCATCTTGTTTGTATCTACATACAAAAATTCTTCTACTTCAGAGTTTATTCTTGTTAAATAATTGGGCAAAAAGCAACTCTCACTTCCCATGGAGTGGGATATCTTATTTCAGGCGAGTATATGGGGTGTATAGATGATTCGCTCCCGCTTTTTATTGATGAGTAATAGAGGGTAATATGCACAGAAGTAGTCCAATCCGAGCCATCTTCTACTTTCGCCTTATTATCTATGGGAGTTTTCTTACCCAAGTTCTTTTTTATTGTGTCAATTAAGTTCGGTGCTTTACATTTATGTTAACTGATGGTTACGAGTTATCCTTATTATCATTCACATTTCGGGAACAATAAGAATATTATACAAATTTTATGTGAAAAAAATAAAAATTAATATCATGAACAAATGAAGAACATTTTGAAGATATGAAGAACAATTTGAAGATCTTTTAAGAAATTCAAAGAAATTCAAAGAAAATTCAAAGAAAATTTAAGAAAATTTGAAGAATACCTTTTTGAAGATCTTGAGAACTACTAGAAGGTTTTAAGGTTTGTGGATGTCAGAGCGTCTCTCTCTAGCTTTCTCTCTCTAGAATCAATAATTTAAGAATTAGAAATGAGCAATTGATGAGATTTAGGCTTCAATTCTCCTACTTATATGGTCAATAAATGCTCATCTACTAAAATCACTATTCATGTCGGAAGTTCGGAGGGTCGGATCTAACAAATTACTTGTATCATGCCTTGGGGTGAGTGATTCAGACCCCTTCTTTTTGAGTTATTTGGGGTGTATGGTCTAATTTGTCTAAGTATGAAAATCTGTCCGTATCATCAAGGATGAAGTTATTCAGACCCTCCTTTTAGCCTAAGAATTGAACCTTGGGGCTAATTTTGTTAAGTTAAGATTTGAGTTCGTATCTTCAAGGATGAAGTGATTCGGACCCCTTTTAGCCCAAGAAAGGAATCTTGGGGTTAATTTGGCTAAGTTAAAATTTCGGTCCATATCTTCAAGATGAAGGATTCAGAATCCTCTCTTTTGGGTGTTCTTGGAAAGAGGAGGAAGTTTGGCTAAGTATCAGCTCAATACAATGTAACAGGAGGTCTAGGTTAAGAGGGATTCAGACCCCTTTTTAGCCCAAGAATTGAATCATGGGGCTATTTTGGTTAAGTTAGGATTGAAGTCCGTCCCTTCATAGAAAATGATTCGGACCCCCCTTTTTAACCCAAGGAAAATCTTAGGGCTAATTCATCTAAGTTACATTCTTCATCCATGACATCAGAATGAAGGATTCAGACCCTTTTTATCGCCAAAAATGGAAAATGAGGTTAAGTATGGAACAACATCCGTGTCTTCAACTGATGAGGATTCGGACCCCTTTTTCAGTTCCTCAAAATGAGATCCTTAATACATTCTAAGTGTTGAAGAAGACTATGATCCGAGACATCCCAGAAGAAAGGATTCGGACCCCTTTTTTGAGGTCCTGAGGTGAATAATTGTCTAAGTATGAGACCATGAAATTTCACCACGACACAGTTATCCGTGACTTTAGTTTGAGGCCAACATTCGAGCCCTCTTGTTAGCCCTAACGTTTGGGCTTCAATATTCAAGTATTCATAAGATGCCATGTTATAAGGTATACGAGACATCTAAATAAGTCCATATACTTCAAGTTTTTCCAAACTATCATTCGGATATTGTTAGCATCATCAAAAAGTATTCGGACACTCTTTTTAGCTTAAAAGCAAGGGCTGAATTATTCTAAGTCTTCGTGAAAATCCTAGTCATGCTTCATCTTTGTAATATATTTCCTGTGTCATCGACAATTGATTCGGACCTCTCGAGACATAATATATTATATTAGAAATTAGTTTTTTCTTTAATTAACTCTTTTAATCTAATTTCTTAATTCAACGAATTTCAACCACGATACAAAAACCATAACACAATAAAATATGTTATACCCCCTTTACCAAAATAATTAAATCAAAAAAAATATTATAAATAATTTTATAAAAATAGAAAAACATATAAATCTAGCTCTATTTTCATATTCTCATTTAAAAATTCATATTTCATACTAATATATACACATATCAACCAAAATCCTTAAAAATAAAAAGCATTTAATTTGTTTCAATGATGATTTTTAATCTTATGTCTTGAGCATAATAAACCTTGTTCTATAAATCAACCCATCACACATTTTTCTTAAAAATCTCTACTCATGAAAATTCTTTTTATAAATTAGTGATATTTACACATATATACATAATTTCAGTATCATATAAAATCATGAAATAAAATATAAACATACTTTTAATAACATGTTTTCATTACTAATTTATTTCTTTCTATGTATTTAAAATAAAAAGTATGAACATGATCCTTTAAACAAATTGAAATTTTGTTAAAGGTTTATGAATCATGAATTCTTACCAATCAAATATCATAAGGCTTGAATTTTGACACCTGAACGCCGAAAATCAAACCTTGAGGTTTTTTTTTTCTTTTTTTTTTCTCGCTTTTTCCTCTTTGTTTTAATGGAATAGAGGAAATGGAGCAAAAATTTCTGATTTTGGTTCTATGCTATGCATCCATATGAAAGGATTAAGACATGATTATGAAAGGGATAATTCATTCCCAAACCTTGTTATTATTATTATTATTATTATTATTATTATTATTATTATTATTATGATTATTATTATTATTATTATTATTATTATTATTATTACTATTATATTATTATTATTATTATTATTATTATTATTATTATTATTATTCTTATCATTATTATTATTATTATTATTATTATTATTATTATTATATTATTATTATTATTATTATTATTATTATTATTATTATTTATTTATTTACTTTTGGAAACTGAAAAATATCATTACACCAAACAAAACCAAATACAAACACAAAGATAAGGTAACTACTTTTGTGCCCACCTTCGAGGAGGGGTTGTACCAATTCACTCTTCATGTGAAAAAAGTAGAAAGCAATAGCCAAAAAGAAACAAAACAATACAAGAAGGTAATGAAAGAGATCTCTAAACCAAACACTGATTTGAGCTTTTACAGGATAAAGAGCTGTAATTCGAGTATTAACTTCATGTTGAATCCTCTTCATGATCATATCCACAGTACTGACATGTCGTTGCCATATTGCTTCATTCCTAGCATGCCAAATTTGGTAATATAAGCAGCTAATGCTCATATAAGTGATTTTCCTCTTGAAACTATGCATTTTCTACCATTTCTTAACAATGTCAACAAGGGTGTAGCTTAGAATTGAGTGCCTAGCCATGATCTCAACCCAGTCAAACACTGAAGACTGAATGGACGATTGAAGAAGATATGATTAACTAATTTGGAGCCTAAGAAGCAAATAGGGCACTCATATTCTTCAAGGAGATTCATATGCATAAGGTTATCCTTGGTTTTCAATTTATTCTTCACAACTATCTGATAATGGGCTTTTGGCATGTCGCTAATACGAAAAGTCTTGGCTATGGAAACAATATTTATAATCATCCTAATACTACTACAACGAGTGTAATGGTAAATCGAGGGTGCAATCACAAGGATAAGGGATGCTAGACTAAAGACTCGGTGTGGAAATATTATATGGAAGGTTGGTTGGTGGGTGAACTAAACTAATGACAAGAATGAAAAACAAAACTAAACAATAAAAGACAAGGGGGATTAGACTAGGTCTACCCTAGAAAGATCTATTGAAAATAAAGATAAGGTAGGTCAAAGGAGATCGAACGATAATCAATCAAGATACTCTAGATAGCGAGAGGAAGTTTGTGACCCTATAAGCCACACGAACAATCTATAATCGCCCTACGTCTCTCAAGGAGTGGCATGACAAGATTCGAATCAAATATCAATCAATCAATCATCATCATCAACCTCAACCCCAATACTAAACATTAAAGACAAGGCCAAACCTAGGGTTTCACTAATCTAAAACCCTTAAAGAAACTACTCTAATATATTAAAACTAAAAGCAATAAACATGGAAAGCAATAAATCAATTCTAGAAAACATAAATGAAATGAAAGACAATAAAGCAATAAAGAAAGCATTAAATGAATTGAATAACAAGAAAACATTAAATCTATACTAGCAAAGCATTAAATGAAAGCATAAATGAAAGAAAGAAAGATATTAAAGCATAAAGGAAATGTAAACTTACATAAACAAAGGAGATGAAAGCATAAATGAAGAACAATAAAACTAATCTAGGGTTTTAAACTAAGAAAACAAGTAAAGGAATTATGTTCTAAAGTCAGGCACAAAGGCACCCATACTAGGCATAATGGTTTATCCAGATACAAGGGGTATTTATAAGCTAAGGAACAAAAGGGGTAAAAAGCTCTAGAAGCCCTTGAAGTTCAGCTCGCGAATAAATAAAAATACGCAGTCCGGTGGGGCCATTTGCCAGAATTGGAAGTTCATTCACCCGAATGGGCACCCATTCGACCAAATGGAGCTCCATTAGGTGTTTCCAGCAAGTTTCAGCACCAAACTGTAGCATCCAGTGCCTATTTGCCCGAATTGGTATCTCATTTGGCCGAACCTTGATCCATTCGACCAAATGGTGATGGGATTCGTTCGAATGCCTCCATTCTTTGGTCTAATTTGATCTTTTGAAGTCCTATATGGCTTCCGAGCCTTGCGGGGACCTTAGGGATGACTTGGAATGCTTGGAAAAGCTTCGGTATACGTGTCTATTCTTCGATAATGGTGTCTAAGTCTCGTACGCAACGAAAATACCTTGAAATCTCTGAAAACACCTGAAATTACCTCAAAGCACCATGGAGACAAGAACAAGGTGATATCATTCGTAAACTGTATAAAAATCATTTTAAAACACGAGACTCAACACTACAATGAAGAGATAAATGTGCTCTAAAAACGAGCACATCACCATCCATAGGATAAACGTAGTCTTGGGAATAGATGATCTGTCACAGACAAACTTAGTCCACGGGACTACAAGACCATCTGCACAGTAACTATTGTAAACCTCTTTGAGGTTATAGGATTGTTGACGTATCCGGTGTTCCATGTCCTTTACATGACATATCTTCCTAGAGGACCAACTCGCAGTAGGAGAGGGGTTGAAGATATGTAGGTCAACCCCTTTGGTGTAGACTCCATGAACCCATCATACCCACAAGGACTCTGACAGGTGATGGATATGCCAAACAAGCTTACGTATTGCTACCTCATTCCACAACTCAATGTTACGCTTGACTTGCTATCAAGGATTTCATCATTTTCTTCAAGTAACTCCAGTAGCACTAAATCTAAGTCCTATATCTTTCATAAACTAGCTTTTTGTATTCAAAAGTATGTGGGTGCTTAGCTTGTCGTTCGGCTCCCTACCAACTTCTTGTAGAGTTTTTCTTTATGAAATGAATTGCATTTATTATTATTATTATTATTGTTGTTGTTGTTGTTGTTGTTGTTGTTGTGTGGTAAGGTATTTTCATTTAACCACACTAATTAAGTGCGGGAATCATAACCCCTTTATAAGTGTGGGAAAATGCATACCTAGACAAATATACGAAATTTAGGTTATAAATTACCCATACTTATAAGTGTGGCTAACCTAGACAAATATACGAAATTTAGGTTATAAATTACCCACACTTATAAGCGTGGCTATAAATATAATTACCCACACTTATAAGCATGGGTATTAGCCTAATTAAAAATAAAATAAAATAAACTCAAATCACTAGTAAAAAAATGATCATTTCACAACACGAATAAGCCTAATTGTTTGTAGGTTGATTGCAGTCATGGGTCCAAGTAGGAGTTGGGCTACTCTCTAGCTTTAAATCAGCCATCAATTAAAAAATTCAGATGATATTTGATCTTATACTTTTATGACATGCTATCCATTAGTAATGATTTTAATAAACATGCTTTTGAGTACAACACGAATAAGTCAACTCATTTTGATGCTAGGCTTCTAAAATGAGGTCAATCTCTGGATTTTATAGAAGTATGTTGAATCAAATAAACTACATTTGTTTGATATGTGTTGATTTCTAGTTAAGACTTTTGGTATCTTAATCAAATAAACTACATGGATTCTTAAATGACAAATTCTTAGGTGAGTAATTTAGAGTGGTTGTGCTTGTTTTACATTTTGCTTTAGGGAGGGCTTGATTAGTTAGATTGTATATTTGTTATCTTGGAGAGTTGATAGAAGCTTGGTACCATATTATATACTTAATTGATGTTTTATTCTTGATTTTAGTTAGATCTTGGTACCTTACTATCTTATTGTATTTTTGTAATCTTATTGTATTTACTCTTTTGGATCAATTGTGTTGGGTGTTTTTGGAATTTTAATAAGGTGTTCGAAAGTTTTTGTTTTTGGTTGAATTTTGTAGTTATATGCAATGGTTGGAAATGGGGTTTTTTGTTTGTCGGTCTTAATGAATTGATTTGAATTTAGGATCATAGTTTTGTACTTTACACTTATATGAAATTGTGGTGTGTGGCATTGCAAAGTTTGAGGTAATAATTGACATTGTTAAGGAAGAGCATCAACTACATTGCAAACTACAGAGCAGATTTCACATCATATATCTTCAGACTATAGTCACACTTTGAATAAGATTGTATCAGCAATCTAAAATGAAAACCCAGCTGCAGCATGCACCATGCGCAACATAGAGACAGACAATCAAGCACCAGTAGAAATGGAATACTCAGAGTTGCAGCAGCCTGTAGACCCCATGTAGACTGCCCTGCACTCCTTGACAACAACAACGGTCTGTACTCCAAGCTGCCCTGTTACTGTTTATCCAGTAATTGGGCGAATCAGTATCAAGCCGTGCATCCAATGGAAATTGGTTCTGGGCGCCTATTTGACTCCTCAGGACTTTGATTCACTGACTAAATATCCTTAGATTGTGTTGCACTGAAAGTCGGTAAAGATGAGGATGCAGTGCAACAACTCATTAGTATGATTAGCACAGACAACCATCACATGGTATGTCGTCAGTTTAGTATCGAGTATGTCATTAATGCCTTAATTTTGCTGAATTCTGATGTTACTTTGATGGATATGTCATTAAGTATATTGATTATCTGATTTCTGATGGATATGGCATTCTGTTTGGAGAATCTGCAAAAGCTAGTAACTTCTGAAAGTCTGCGGGAACTTGTTGTGCGCTTGACATCCACGGCTGATCCACGAGTCAATAAAGCTACTACATGAGCATTGGAAATCCTTGGTTTGTGCTAAAATCTGATAGTTTATGCTTTGAATTCTTTGTCCTAACTAAAATGTATTAATGCTCATTATAGTAGCTGCCTTAATGTGACAAAATGAAGAGGATTACATCCCTTCATTAAATTGCATAATCTTTTAAATTTTGTTTGCTAAATTCACATAGTAAAGCCTCACATTCTTAATTTTCTAATGTTAGTATCTTGATAAGCTTTTTTCTGTTATTATTAATTTTGCAGAGTATTTTACAATTTCACAACTGTTGAAGAGCAAGTCCGTCTTTGTTGATATTTGTTAATACAATTGATGTTGAAGTTATTTTTTGAGATGTAATTTTTGTTCGCCAATGGAATTCTATATTTTTCTTATTTTAAACATTTATGTAATCATATACAATGTATATGTGATTTTTGGACCATCAATACAAATTAGTTTTGCAATGTTTATTTATTGGGCAAAGTGAGACTATAATTTCTAAGCTACTTTGTATATTTATGAGCATTATTTAGTTTTTATTGTATAATTATGAGTAGGCAGTATATAATTTTGGTGTAATAGTAACTTTTCAGTATAAAACACGTTTAATTTCACCGGTGCTCAACATATGCGTTTTAGATGCTTTAAAGCGTCTAAAATCTTTATAATTTAGATGCATTTAAGTTCTAAAATTACAATAGAAACCTTGCAAATATTTAAGCGCCACGACTTTCAACGTTAATAAGCGTTGAAAATCTTCACTTTTTTCAACACAAAACAGCATTTCAAACAAAAGTGTCGATGATTTGTAACACTCAACCTTTAGACGTTTTCGGAGCGTCAAAAAATAATTTTTAGACGCTTTAAATGTCGAAACGCTCAGTCCTTTTCTGTTGAAAACCCACATTAATTTTTGTATTGTTTGTAACCTTTTATTTGTAACTTTTATAAAAGTCAAAGAAACAAACAAAGCTGTTTGTATCTTTTATTTTAACAAATGATAAAAAGAACCTTATTTATATCTTTTAGTATGATAAACGATACAAATAAATATTATTTGTATTTGTTTCGTTTCATTGATAAACTATACAAAAGTGAAATAACATATTATTCACTGGCACCCCTCGTCACCTGGCATTTCAACATTTTCATTCGAAAATTTCGCTCTCCCTCTCTTTTCTCTGTTCCAGTTTAATTCATTTGTAGCTTCAATCTCGTTTATTTCTTAATCGCTACAATTCTATTTGTTCAGCCCTAATTTCCAATTCTATTTACTTCTTCATTACTGAAAAAAAATCTACTTAATATAAGCTGAAGATCATTTCAAGGTCTAAAAGTGGTGAAGATCATGAAAATTTGCTTTTTGTAATGGGAGCTGAAGTTGGCAGTGTCATTACTGTCTTCCCAAAATCTACAGCGCAATACAAGTGTAAGATTTGGTAAAGTATTGTTGTTTTTGTGCTTCCTGCTGCTTTAGTCTTTCATTTTTAATGGGTATATCTATGATTACTTAAGGAAAGACTAAAGAGGGACTTTAAAAGCTACTGCACAAGCGTTTCAAGCTCAAGGAAAGATCTCTATCTATTACTATTAGGGGCTGTTTGGTTGGGTGTAATAAACAAAGGAAAAGAAAATAGACAGACCCAATTCTCTTTGTTGTTATTTGTTTGCCACTTTTTATTATTCTCTTTCCTCTATTTTATTTTTTTTATCCAAAAGTATTTCACACTCATTCCGCACACTCTCCAAGACTTTTCCATTCCCGTTTCCATTCTCCACTTCATTACCCATCACTTTCTCTCTCTCCCTCAAGTTCCCCTCTCTTCCTCACAGCTCCTCCCTTACACCAGTCCCAGCAGCAGGTGGCACCGCCACTCCTACAGACAGCCACCGCTGCACAGACCACTCCTCTGTCCCCCACAAACAGTCACGGCAGCAGCAACCGTGTACTCCAGTTGCTGCGCGTGCCACCAGCCATAGTGGCCGGTTTTGGACCCTCTTTCCTGCCGGTTCGGTCCCGTGCCACCACCACCACAACCTTCACTTACCTCTTCACTTTTGCTAGTTTTAGCTTTGTAAGACACCTCCTCTTCTTCCATCTAATTCTTCTTGTTTTCAATTAAAGTTTTATAAAGTTTGTGAGTGTGATATTGATTTTGTGTTATTTTCATTAAAGCTATTTGTGGGTAAGAGTTTGATTGATGAATTGAGTATATTTATGATTTAGGATTTGAAGTGTGATTAGAAATTATGGTTGTGTGTTAATTTTGGTGGTGTTTTACTACATGAACAACTTTATTTGTGTGTAATGTGGGAGTTTTATTAGACATTATAAATTTCATTGACATTGTTTAAATAAAAAGAAATTATTATTGCTATTATTGTTGCAAATTATTGGAGAAAATGTTCCTTTTCATGTTCCTTTACATTGTGAAAATTCATGTACATTGTGGTAAACTGTATCACAACTTGAGGTGTGAAAGCTTAAACTTTGAGTCTCATTGGTTTAAAGAAATTGTCATAAAGTGCACTTTATTGTTGTGAAAGGTTACTTGATTGTTGGTTTAGTGGATGTGATAGCTTATGTGATTGTTGAGTTAATGTCATAACTTTGTGTTTAATTTCGGCATTTTTTGTATGTAAACTTTATGAGTTTATATGAATATATAGATTTAGCTTGAGATTTTATATATCTTGAGTATAAATAATATGTAAACTAGTCAATGATATGGTGTTATTGATGTTCTTTTCTACAGAAAATGGCTCGCATTAATACTTCTTTGAAAAGAAAGAGAAATTTGGACTTTATTCGGTTCATAATTACTATGATTAATTGTGTTGTATTGCTACATATGATGTGGTACTCGATGAGAAAAACTATATACGATTCAAGTGATGATGAGGGAGTTGCTGCTAGTGGTAATGCCACTCAAACTGTTACTTCTCCTCCAAAATATTTTAAGATTGAAAAAACTTCTAAAAGAAGTAAAAGAGGAAATGGTGGTGCTGGAAGTTCTAATGAATTGGCTAGCTTACAAGCATTCATAAAAGACATGAATGTTCATCTTTCCACTATGGCAAATGTGATGGCACGCACTGATGATTGTGAACAACGTGCGGATGAAAGAGAGCAAAAAATAGTTGAAAAGACTGAGCAAGTGCTAGAGGAACTACTCTCTTTCAATTTAGAAGGTGTCACTCCTACCCAAGTTTTTGAAGTGGCTAACATTCTAACCGCACAACCAAACAAGCTCATGATATTTTCAAAGTGTCCCGACGCTTTAAAAAGTGCTTATGTTACGAGTCTTCTTGGAGGAATTGGAAATGGTAATGCTTAGATCTTATGTTGTGATTTCATGTGTGATCTTGAATTAGGTGATGTTCACAAACTACTACTTTTGGCATGAATTTTATCTAGAAAGGACTATTGACAAAGACTTGGGTCTTACTAGAACACTTTTGGTATGAATTTTGATCTAGAAACAAGTGATTATTTGGATTTGTGATCAATGGAGCTAGAAAGATATCATTTAGAGTTATGTTTTTTTTCTTCATATTACAGGAAAAGGTGATACAGGTTAATCATATTTTTTTAAAAAATAAGTTTTTCAAGTTTATCATATAATAACTAGTTATTTTTAGAAAAAATATAAAATAATTTAAAAACTCATAATTTGATTCCTTAATTTGAACCAAACAGTTACAAAGGGAATCAATGAGCAGTTCATTCCGTTTCCTAAACACAGCCAAACGACTAGGCTAAATTAGGGGAATCCATTCCTTTCTCTTTCATTCCCTTTACTCTTCCATTCCGATTCCCTTGTGCGAACCAAACGACCCCTTAGTGTTTCATTCATATTTTTTTTAGGTATATATATACTTTGTAACAAAACTAAAAAAATTAAATTATTACTCTCTGTATTTATGTGGCCACCAAGGAACGAATACGACAATCACAAGTACTAAATACAAGTATCCAAAGCAGTTATGAAGGCATTTCACATTGGTTTTTAGTTTTGTATTGTAATATCATGACAATGACATTTTTTGAATTTTTTTTGATATTTTATTTGTTACGATTGAAAAAACATATATATCATCTTATTTTGACCCTTTTTAAAAACTTTGTTAGTATAATAGTTGTTATTAATCATGATTATTCTTTATGTTATCGAAAAAAAATAAAAAATAGTATAAACTATTATTTTTATTATTATTATTATTATTATTATTATTATTATTATTATTATTATTATTATTATTATTATTATTATTATTTTTATTATCATTATTATTATTATTATTATCATTATTATTATTATTATTATTATTATTATTATTATTATTATTATTATTATTATTATTATTATTACAATAAGTACACCAACAAAAATAACACAAAAAATATTAGTATTTAATTAAGTAGAAAAGATATTATTATTATTATTACCATTTACGTTACCCACACTTAAATGTGAGGAAAAACAAGTCATAAAATTAATGAGGAATGTACTTAATTTCCCCACGCTTATAAGTAAGGATAATGTACCCACACTTAAAAAACAAGTCATAAAATCAATGAGGAATGTACTTAATTTCCCAACGCGTATAAATGAGGATAATGTACCCACATAAGTGAGGCTGATTTCCTTACGCTTATAAGTGTGGCTGAATGAGCATTTCCCCACGCTTAATAAACATGGCAGAATTTTCCCACAAAAATTTTCCCAACACTTATTTAAGCGTGGGGAATTGCTTTAGACATATAAGCGTGGGCAATAACTTTTTTTTAAGCATGGAAGGATACAAATTTTTTTGTAGTGTTATCATCATCATCATCCCAATTTTCTTTTGCATTTGCTATTAAGGCTAAACATAGGTTTTTACTTCTTAGGACTTGAGAATATATAAGAGCACAGAAGTTGAGGAGTTTTAATTTTTTGAGTGAAGTAGGTGGGGAACTGAAGAAGTCTTACGAGGAAACGAAATAGAAATCAAAAACAAATATCGGTGTAAACAGTTGGTCTTTTATTACTTCATTCATTAAACATATTGAAAATAGTTGGGCTCTTAAAGCATGGGGCCCTTAGCAGTTGCTTAGGGTGCTCCTGTATTAGGCTAAGCTTGATCATAACTACATGTCTAATTGCTTTTATGTATTGACTTTCAGATTGTAGGAACAAGGCCCTTTAACATAATAAACTTCCATCACTTGAGGTTGTACTTGATTTTTTCAATACGTGAACAATATTATTATTGAAGCTTGTATTAGGAAGGTAAGTGGTAAGGATTCTATTTGGATTTCTAGTCTTTTTTAATCTTAGTTTTTGTTTAGATTTTTCTCACATCTCGGTTGCCATGCTTGGTTTTAAATCATAGGTTTTTTTTTTCCTTGGTTTTTTTGGTTTTGTTTATGAGAGCTTGCCGCTTGGAGGAAGGTCTATTCAAGATGGTTCATTGTCCTCTTCTATGGTGTTGTAGGGTTTCTTTTTCATAAAGGTTTGAAAAGAGTCCATATTGATTCGTCATCTCCTCTTTATAGTTTTATAATAATGTTTTGTGATAAAATTTTTCTTTCACAAAAAATAAGGGTTAAAAAACTTTTAAAGTAGTACTTTGCAAATTCATCCAACTTACTTTGACTAGAAGTTCTTCCCTTAATTTTTTTGCTTTTCTAATTAAACACAATGTCTTCTTCCATTTTTCTTGTAAAGTAAACTAATTTGATTTTGGTGGTGAATTGAAGGAAAATATATGATCTAACATTTTTTTTGCCGACTTTTTTACATAAATGTATCATTTTTTAAAGGTTTGAATTTATAAAGAACTTTGTGAAAATACCGAAAATGTAGGATGCTTTTAGACAAATTTTCCTTCAAGAAATCAAAAATCAAATGAAAAGTAATTATTAGTTATAGGAGAACTAATATGAAAAAGTCCCCTTCTCTCTTAAGGTAGAGTTTTCTTCTCTCTAGGGTTTCTAGAATAGACTCCTTAGGTTTCTTGGTTTTCCCTCCTATTTATGAGTTCTCTCTGGGTATATTATCCCCATGGCGGATGATATTGCGAATCAATGCTCTCGCGTCCAAGTCATCAATGACATTGATGAGGTTGTTGATTTTAGCACAAAACTTGAAGAACAGTATGATGAGAAATTAGGGCTACGACTTGTCGGCAAACTTTTGACAGAAAAACCCATCAATTTTGATGTCGTTAAATGTACCACGAATCTTTTTTGAGCCTTAAAGTTGGTGTGTTTATTTGACCCATGGACACAAACAATTTATCTTCCAATTTCTCCATTGGCAAGACAAGAAAAGGGTTATGGCGGGACATCTTTGGTGTTTTGAACAACGGTTACTTCTTCTACAAGAAATCTTGAATACGACTCAACCCTTAGAGGTAACACTAAATTTTTTACCTTTTTGGGTGCGTTTGTATACTTGACTTTTGGATTTTGTTTTGATGAAAAAACAAGGGCTATTGCATCTCCTTTGTGGGAAGTTCTCTAAATTGAAGAGGATATCCTGAGATTGATAAGTATCGTAAGGTTCGTATAATGATCGATGTTTTCAAACCCTTAAAATGCACTCAAAAAATTTAGATTACGGCCAACCACGTTGTGAATATTGCTCTAAAATATGATAGGTTACCCCATTTTTTGTTTTCTATGTGGTTTGATGAGTCACACGGATAGAGATGGTCGGCTAGTTTCAGAGGAATATAGGGACAATGGTCACAAATAGGGGTTAGATATTAAAGCCTCATCTAGGAAAGGGCTTAGCAAGAATAAAGAATAGTTGGAAGCCTTTTACCCTAACCTATGTTTTCCTCTACTAAGCAAGATTCTGATTTCCCTAGGGGAGATGAGGCTGTCAACATGGTCGCTGTGAGTAGGTGTATTGCTACGGTTTTACCTGTAACCCTTCATGAGCATGGGCCAATGTCGACGGCAGTTGGGCCGATTGTAACCCTTCCCTAACCTACTGTGCTTCATGATAATATTGATACTTTTGTTGTGTATGAGAATGTGTGCCCCAAATATTCATATTCATGTTGCTTGATATCCAAAATATGAGGGTAAAACAAAATTTAGTGGGAATGCAGGTTGGGCGTTTGAAATCGGCTCCTCAAACAACTTTGGGAAAAAACTTTACAAAACAAGGAAGAAAAAATCTCTATGCTAAAAGTAATGATACCTAGACCAGATACTTAGTACCTACTATTTTGGATCCTGAAAAAGATAATACTCAAAAGCAAGAGGAAAGCTGATGATGATGATATTTTGATGGAGGATGTTGGAACAAATTGTAAAAAGTCCAAAATAGTTGAAAGTTGTGATCTTGAGCCTTCTTGGCAAGTAGAGTTAAGGGAAGCTAACTCTGCGAACATCAATGAAAATCCTAAGCTAGAATTGTCAAGGGTTAACCAATCCCATGATAGTTAAAGCTCTTAAAAATTGGTGTTGGGGGGAGAGGCCATATATGGTTTTTTATTATGGAGTCTATGATAGCGAAGGAGAAATTAGATGTTGTTAGGGTTGGCTGTGGTTTTGATTTAGGTTTCTGCTCTAGTAGTGTTGGTAACTCAGGAGGTTTGGGGTTGTGGTGGAATGGTTTCAATGTTAATCTTGTGTCATACTCTAACCACCAAATGTTGGTGGAAGTAGTGGAGCCTAATGGGGCTAATATGTGGTATGCTTGTGGGGTATATGGATGGGTTGATCATTCTCAAAAATTCAAAACATGGGATCTTCTTCGCTCTTTGAAAAGTTTAGTTAGTGGCCCTTGTCTGTTTTTTGGTGACTTAATTGAGATTCTCAGTTCTGTTGAGAAAATGGGTGGTGTTGCTAGAAATAAGAGAGTTACCAAGGCGTTTCGTGATCGTGTGGATGATTGTGAGTTCAAAGATCTTGGGTTTTGAGGAAGCTTTTTTACTTGGAGTAGGGGCACATTGCGACAAATCACATCAAAGAGCGGCTTGACATATTTTGCCACGGCAGGGTGGTTTGATATTTACTCACTCTTCATTGTTAACCACCATCCCATTTACAAGTAGACCATGCTCCAATCCTTCGGTGTGAACACACTACTCTTTGTGATGATGGAGGTGACATACCTTTCAAATTCAAGTCCCTCCGGCTATCAAATGATGAGTGTAAGAGAGTAGTTGATGTGGCTTAGAATGAAAGATTGGGCGATACTATCCAGGAACGTATTGAGGGTCCTGGAAAAGGTTTAGCCGAGGGGGCTAGGAGAACGTTTAGAAAGCTTAAAAAGAAGATTAAAAAAGCTGAGAAGAGTTTAGTTAAGGCACAAAAGTGCTTTCCTGATGCACGCATCCTGCAAACGTGCAATGATATTAGCAATAAGCAGGATAATCTCCATCTTCTGAACGAATCTTACTGGTTTATGCATGCTCGAGCTAATGAGCTTAAGGATGGGGACAGGGACACAAATACTTTCACCACAAAGCCAGCTCGCGGAGAAGAAGAAACACTATCAAGGGCCTAAAAACAGTGATGTGAGTTGGAAATCTTGAGCACCGGATATGAAGCACATTATCACTAATTATTTTTCTCAAATGTTCCAATTTAATAATACGGGTGTATTTGATGAAGCTTTGACAGGGCTGGGTCGTTGTGTTACAGATGACATGAATGAAGGGCTTGACTGTGAACAAATATGTGATGATATTAAAAATGCCTTATTCCAAGTGCACCCTACTAAAGCTTCAAAGCCGGATGGTTTCCATGCTCCCTTCTTTCAGAATTTTTGGGAGGTGGTAAGCTAAGGTATTATTGCTCTTGTGAAGAACTAGTAGCGATTTACTATTTCTTGAGATGGCATAAATAGGACTTGCATTTATTTGAGCCAGAAGTGCAAGGATCCTAAATTTATTTCTGATTTTCGTCCGATCAGTTGTTGTAAAGTGATCTACAAGATTATCTTTAAGTTATGAAGAACAAACTGAAATCTTTCATGGGAAACACAATATCCAACAATCAAACTGCTTTCATTCCAAAGAGGTTTCTAACAACCATGGATGGAATTACGAAGGTATAGACTATCTGGAATTCAATATTAATCAAGCGGAAGTTCACTTTTGCGAGCACAAGATCAAGAAGGTTACTTCAATGTTAAACCAATGTCCAAGTAAAATACTAGAACTAAAACCAAAGAAATGCAACGAAAGTCTTAATTTTCCAAAATGAAGGAAAATTAAAACCAAATCAAAATACATCTAATTCTCAAATTACATTATTAAAATAGTCCAAATTTAAACAACTGAAGTAATAAAGAGAACTAAACAAAAGGGAGTCAGACTCCATCTCAAGTTCATCCTCTGCTTATATATCAATTCTCCGTTGAGGTGCGATGGGATATTACTTTAGAAACAAAAAAATTGGAAAACATACAAGTAAAGTATCATCCAAAAGGCTAAGTATAACATGCTAGTGTCCGTTAAACACGTAGCTAAAACATTTTGGTTTGAGTTAATTCATTTTGAAAGATGTTTTTTTTTTTCATTTGATAAATTATATCATCATTCAAACTCAATTGAATGATTTCATAATAATTCCAAATTCTCATTTTTCATCATAAATCATAGGAACTCATCATCTCAATGGATCCTAATCAATTTCAAACTCAAATCAATGGTTCAAAAACTGCTCAAGCAACTTCCAAAACAATATATCTTTTTAGTAGTAGTATATATTGTTTAGCTGAATGGTATAAACATTGAGTTTATTTTTTGACTCTTTTGGTCGGCGATCTACCATTCACTCGATAGACTAGATTCTTACACAATGGTATTGTGTTAAAATCAGGCATAACCTTTGTTATGCCCAACCACGTACACAACCTTTATTGTGACGAATCTACCCTACACTTTCATTTATTCATTTATATACATCAATCATATTACTTTACTTGATATTCAACATTTCACCACTTTGTATAAACATGCTTTTCATTGTAATATCATGACTCATAATTGTAAATATTTTTCCATGCGGTCAGCATACTTTGGTAATACATAATTCATAATTTTTTCACATGTGATTAAACATACTTGCTTGTGAAATCATCAAACAAATGATGTTTAAATACATGTAATATATTGGGGCATCACAACAAAGAATGAAAAAGCATCTTTAACAACTTACTTGAAATCCAACACAATTTCAAGGGATTTACTAAAATATTTTTAAAGACTTAATCCAACTCATTTCAAGTAAAATAAATAAAATTTCAAATAGTTATGAATTTGAATCAAAACAACTAAAATATTTTTCATATATCACATATATAGAATAAACATTTTCTCAAACAATTTACAATTTATCAGTAATTAAAACAACAATTTATAAAAGGGATATTGTATATGGTAAGCACGAACTTTTGCAAAAAGTCAATGGTAGCAAATCCAAAAAAAAAAATTCCACAAATTAAAGTGTACTTTTGAAATTTAACTTTCTGTAAGATTAATGCCAAAAAATGTTTTGATTATATGTTAAGTTGTAAAATTTTGTTTTTACCTTGTCATTTTTCATTAAAATATTATAACATTTTTTCCTTAAAATTCCACAAAATGGCATTGTACTTTTTGAATTTAAGTTGTTGTAACATTAATTCCCAAACAATGTTAGATTATACATTAAGTTGTGAAATTCCAAAAGTACAATGCTATTTTGTGGAATTTCTTTTAAAATTTGCTACCCACTCGCCTTTTGAAAATGTTCGTGTGTACCATGTAGAATATCCCTTTATAAAAAGAATATAATACTCCAACAAGGTCAACCTTTCTAAATCATTGTATTTATTATTTATAATGATTCTATAGTCATTGTATTAAGTTCTAAAATTCCATTTAATTAATAACAAATTACTATTTCTAATTACCAGAATAAGTAAATAATATTCTAAGTACCAATATGATGAGCAAAGTGCATCTATTTATACACAAATGCAAAATCTTTTTATGTTCTCATTTGATGGTTACATATAAAATCTATTTGTAATAATCAAAATGAATTAATTTGTGATTTAATTCCCAATCAAAACAGATCATCAATTCATACTAATAACTACAACACTAAATAGTCCAAAGAGTGATACTCAGCTTCACCAAGGTCTTTCATAGAAAAACAATTCTTTAACCATTCTTTGACTGAGTCACGCATGGGAATATCGTTTCCTATGAGTAATATGTCATCAACATATAAAACCAAGAAGAGAATGCTACTCCCACTAAATTTCTTGTAACCACAAGGTTCATCTTTATTTTCCAGAAAACCAAACTTTTTGACTGCCTCATCAAAACGAATATTCGAACTTTGAGATGCTTGCTTCAATCCATAAATGGATTTTTTAAGCTTGCATACTTTCTTAGGATTTTCTGGATCATAAAAACCTTCTAGTTGTGTCATATACATATTCTCTTCTAAGAAACCATTCAAGAATGCGATTTTTACATCCATTTGCCAAATCTCATAATCATAGAAGGCGACAATCGCTAAGAGTATCTGAATGGATATAAGCATCGCTACTGGTAAAAAGTTTACATCATAGTCAATACCATGAACTTGTTTGTAACCCTTTGCCACTAACCATGCTTTGAAAACACTAATGTTTTCATCTTTGTCTATTTTCAATTTGAAAACCCATTTGCAGCCAATAGGTGTTATCCCATTAAGCAAATCAACCAAGCCCTATACTTGATTTTCAGACATAGATTCAATTTCAGAATTCATGAATCCAAGCCATTTGTCAGAGTTTTGACTTGTCAAGGCATCTTTGTAGCTAGTAGGTTCTTTATGCTCTAAAATCACAATTTCAGAACGTTTAGTCAAAAGAAATCCAAATACTTCTTATATCAAATTCTTGGTCTACTAGACCTACGGGGGCGACAATAGGAGAAATATTGTTCTCAACAATTTGAGAATTTTCGCACGAACTAGATTCGAGTCGAGCAGTAGGAGATAGTGATGGAATCACTTCTTCCATCACAGAGTCATGCATAAGACGAGTATCATGCATTCGATGCATTTCCTCAACCATAGACAATGGGATAAGTACTTCTGCTTCTGACGTAGAGTGATCCATATCCATTTGTTGGACATCTCGAATTATTTTCTGAAAAATATATTACTCCCCCTTACCTTCTTGGAAATGAAATCTTTTTCCTCGAAAGTACCATCCTTAGCAACAAACACTTTGTTCTCATGATGGTTGTAGACGTAAAAGCCACGTGTTTCTTTCTGATAACCTATGAAGAAATATTTGTCTGCTTTGGGAGCGAGTTTGTCTGTTTGTAAACGTTTACATAAGCTTCACAACCCCAAACACGTAGAAAAGAAAGAATATGAACTTTTCCTCTCCATAACTCATATAGAGTCTTATCTACTGCCTTGGATGGAATCCTTTTTAGTGTAAAAATAGCAATTTCGAGAGTATATCCTCAAAAGGATACTGGAAGATCAGCAAGACTCCTTATAGATCGTACCATATCTAATAGAGTTTGGTTTCTCCCCTCAAACACACCATTCAACTGTGGTATTCCAGGTGGACTTTGTTGTGAGAGAATCCCACAACTTTTCAAATAATCAATAAAATTTTGGCTCAAATATTCACCACCACGATCTAATCGTAATGCTTTTATTGTCTTACCAAGTGGGTTCTCAACTTCTCTTTGGAACTCTTTGAACATTTCAAATGATTCCAACTTATGTTTCAATAAGTAAATATATTTATATCTACTTAAATCATTCATGAAGGTTGTGAAGCAATCGTAACCACCTCTAGCTTTTGTACTCATTGGTCCACATACATTTGTATTTATTAGACCTAAGAGTTCGCTTGCTTTTTCAACTACTCTAGTAAAGGGTGATCTTGTCCGATATTTACATAATATTAGACCTAAGATTTACATACATTAAATGATTCATAATAAAAAGATGGTAGAAGTCCATCAAACAAGTTTGATTATTATCATTTGTCCGACATTTCTTACTTTCTATGTTAAGAAAGTTATTTTCTTTATTAAGTAAATATAATCCATTAGAACTAT
This sequence comes from Amaranthus tricolor, assembly GCF_026212465.1. Taxonomy (NCBI): domain Eukaryota; kingdom Viridiplantae; phylum Streptophyta; class Magnoliopsida; order Caryophyllales; family Amaranthaceae; genus Amaranthus; species Amaranthus tricolor. The sequence goes on from NC_080053.1 coordinate 17,337,566, forward strand.
TAGCACTAGCATGAAATATATCATTCAAATAAATTGAGAAACAACCATTCTCTGTTGTAAATGAATATCCTTTCTAATCAAACTTATGAATAGAAACGATGTTTTTATTAATACTAGGAACATAATAACATTTATTTAGTACTAATATTAATCAGATGGTAAAAGTAGACTATAAGTTCCAACTGCTGCAGCTAAGACATTTGCATCGTTAGCAACACGCAATTTTAACCTTTCCTTTTGCCAACTTCCTACTCCTTGTTAGTCCATGCACATTTGTACTAATGTGATAACCATAACCGGCATCAAATACCTATGAAGTAGTACTTGGATAATTAACTTCTATAACATAGATACCTGAAGTAGTTTTCTTATCATTTAAGTACTTGGGGCAATTCCTCTTCCAATGACCAATCTTGTTATAATAGAAGCATTTGCTATTCGCAGCCACTTTTGGCTTTGCAACAACCTTTGGCTTATCAGAAGCTTTAGAAACGACTACTTGTTTGCTTTTTTGTTGCTTCTTTTTGCCAAACCCAGGCTTCTTTAACCCTTTTCCATTTTAAACCATAAGAACTTCCTTCTTAGGTTCAATTTGGATATTCTGCTCAATAGTAATGAGCATCCCATGTAACTAAGCAAGAATTTTTAAACTCCATTCACGTAAATTTCAACCTGAAATTCTTGAACCCTTCATGAAGAGAGTGTAGTATGATGTCAGTAGCCATCTCTTGGCTATAAGGAAAGCCTAGTCATTCCAAGTTTTCAAAATGACCAATCATCTTAAAGACATGTTCTCCCACTTACTTCCCACCTCTAACTCACACTCCAAAATAGCCTTATGAGTCTGATACCTCTCAACTTTGGCTGGCACTCGAAACATGGTTTTCAATTGTTGAATGATATTAACAATTACCGATCTTTCATAGATAGCCTTATGAGTGGCTTTCTCATCATCCTTAGAGTTAGCAGTTAGGGTTGGGATAGTGGTTTTGAGATCATGCTCTCTTCCTCTAAACCTCAGAATGATTCTTAAGTTCCTTTCCCAATTAAGGAAAAATTTCCCGTTCAGTTTATCCTTCTCAAGGATTAAACGCAAATTGATAAGTAAAGTGTTGTTGTTGTTACTAGACATGATATCTACAATATAAAGACATGTAAAATTCATTATGTTTATCAAAATATAGCTAAGTTATTCTAAGCAATTTAACAAAAAAATAAAAGCCATAAAACACTTTGTTCATTTTTAAATTTTCCCTTATGAATTAAGTGATTCCAAGATTCTATTTAAAATAATATTAAGCGGACTTGGGCCCTACTTATAATATTATTTTATCAAGGTAAGTAAACTCTTTTACTAATTACAACTCTTGTAATTCATGGTTGATAGGTCATAACACTTTATCTAAATCCTATCCCTTTGCTTCAAATCCTAAAACCCTTTTGATGATTATGTTGAGCGTAACCAAATAAACAAGTAAATTTTTCAAATTTACTCTATGTTGTCCTAAATCAATTAGAAACACCCTATTTGGGCAGAACCTATCAATAATGATAAAGGCTTCTATAGATGCTTTGTAACACCCCGATATTTTCTTCCCGATATATTTAATAATTCACTAGTAATATTATTTCTATATATATATATATATTATTTATTAATTGGGCTTGGTCAATAGATTTGCAAACCTTTTTTGCAATTAGAATTATTTGGGCCCAAACTTTTCCTTAGCCCATCTTTTATTTTCAAAAAAAAAAAATTAAAAAAAAAAAGAAAATAGGAGGGAAGGTGGCCGGTCCTATGGGACTCTTGGTGGAGCTTGTAACTCCCTTAGGGTAATGAAGGTTTAAGGCACTAATCCAATATAATTAACCCTTCTTAATTCCTTAATCATTTTCATTTTGACATCCTTTCATTTCTAAAGTTTTCAAGGACAAAAAAAAAACATATCCTCTTAAAATTCCTCCTAATCCACATTTCTAACTCCATTACCCTTCATCATTTGGTGTTTTCCTTTACAATTGTAAGTGTAATTCTTAATCTATGTTGATTCTTAAGTTTTAATTTAAAATTCTATGATTATTATATGTGTTATATTATAATTCATGTTTAATTTATGAATTTATTATTTCATGTATGATTTTGGGATGTATTTTTTCTATCTAAATTGATGAAAAATGTTTCTTTTTAGAATAGGATTGGTTTGTGTGATGGGTGATTTTGAAATTTATATATAAATATGAATGATCATGTAAAAAAAATGTGTGTGTGTTTTTTTATATTTGGTGGAAAAGTTATTTATTTTATTGGCTAATATGAGAAATTTATAATTTTGCTAGAGAAAAAATATATATACAAATATGTATAAAGAAATTATTGTTGAACATTGAATTTAATCTCAAAGATGGTTCATAAGAATTATATAAATTTGGTCATTAATATTTGATAGGCAATATACCATTTGAAATTCATTTGTTGATGAATTTTGGTGAATCCCGTAGGGTTAGGAAAATGGTAAAATAAACTGTTTTTGGGACACTTTTTGGCTTGAAAATAGGTTAAAAATACTTAGAATACATTATGAATTATGAAAATTGGTACCCGGGGGTTTTGACGCCTTCCGGATGCAACGGTGAAGTCAGAATTTCAGTTTGGCAGTGTTAACATACTGTTCTAGACAGAATGCTAAATCTGAATTTTATTTGATGTTATGTTGTGATGAAGTATGTTGTGTGATCATGAATTGTTTGCAAGTGTGACTTGATGTTAGATGTGTGTGTGTGTGTGTGTGTGTGTGCGCGTGTGTGTGTGCGTGTGTGTGCCTTGGTTGTGGTTTGAGAAAGTGTGAATATATGCTTATTCCCGTATGTACGATTGAATCGTGTAGGAAGTCGATTCGTGACGGGAAGTTGATAGGTTCATTTAAGATTTGCTTTTGTTTTCTTAAGGTACGTACACGCAGTAAAATTTTGTACATCGTGGATTGGTTGTTATAAAGGAATAATAATAATATATTGAATAAAGTGTGAAAGTGATGTTATGATTTCTTATTCAAGAGATATAATTTCAATAACTTGATGAGTAGAGGTAGTATGAACTCACTAACTTTAAAGTAGACGTAGTATGACGTCGATTGGTGGAAAGATTTTACTCGCGGTTTGTGGGGGCATTATGAGCCACCGCGGGGGTATGCATACTTAACCATAGGCACCGAAGTAAAGCGTGTTGCCTATGGTAGAGACTTGCTTAGGGGTTAGCTCCCCCTAATGTATTGTCTTACTCCGGAAGTTTAGGGTTTGGTCCGACAGTATGGCCGGAAAAGTACAGCAGTATGGCTGACTGACTCAATGAATCATTTGAAATTTATTAAAAAGTAAATATTGAACTATAGCCGACGTATGGTAAGTTGCCATTGTGCTTTATGCTATAATGTTAGTGTTATAAGATATGTTTTTTGCTGACGTGTACCTTTGATCTTAACGATTCTGCGATGATGTTGTTTTTCCTTTCGGGGTTAATAACTAGCAGTGAGTTAAGTTGCAGGCTGGGGAGTGAGGATTACATCTGAAGGATAAAAGAGATAGAGTACGGAAGGATTTTAATTTCGGACTTTATTAGCTTTTTAGAAATGGATTTATTCAAGAGACGACTTTGCTCTCGAGATGTACTCCTTGGACTTTTGGTTTCATATCTTTTATCCGCTGCTAAGACTACCATATCACTAATTAATCTATAATAACTCTAGTAGAACTCGATCCGCAAGTTTTAACTTTAAAAATTTCTTTTTCTCGTGCCTTTATGACATCTTGGTTTAACTCGGGTCCTGCTTGGTTTTCTTTTAAAATATAAAAATCTCTCTTTTAGCGATCCGAGTTTTTCCGGGATGTTACATGCTTTATTTTGGAAAAGCATAACTCAATATTATTTAGGGACCGATATTCTATGTTGGTTTATTTTAAATGATCACATAAATAAATATACAACATAAACATAGCAAAGCATTTTAAAAGCAAATAAAATGCAGATAATAAATGTGATCTTAGTATGGCCCCTAAATACAAAAACTAAAAACTATACTTTTAGGTTCTGTCCTCGTGGCATCATGAATCTCCATTACAAGTAAATTTGAAATTACAATTTAAATAATATATTATAATATTACAAATGATACAAGGATTGTATTACAATCAAAGAACCGATACATAGATCGTAAACCTTTGTACTTATACTTGAGTCAAACTAGTCATCGCAATATATAATATTAAATATTATAAATTCATATAATTATATATAAAACATGAAACAAACAATTAAAGCATGAATATATAATTGAATAAATTTATGTCAATTAATAAAATTAAAAACATTAACCACTTAATTTAAATTTATTAATCACATTAATAAAATTAAAGCATAAGAATCTTGTTTAATTGGTCAAAATTCCAAATTAATGACCAAATTAAAACAGAAACTTTAAACCCCATTATTATTTTATTCAATTACTAATTAAAAGTGAGAATTAATTCTAAATTAATTGATTTATAATTGCCTTGGATTAATTATGAGAAAAAAAAACAGCCCAGAACCGCCAAGGAGGCGCGCGTCCCTTCCTCTTCCCCTTTCTCCTTTCCTCTTATCCTGCTTAAAACAGTACGAGCCTTTTATGGCTGCTGCAATTGCAACATTCACTAAGACCACCAAAAAAGACCTAATAAGATGGTACCAAACCACGTGAAAACCACCCTAAACAATCGCACCCACCGTGTACTAGCCACAAGAGCCACCAAGAGAGGATAATTTTCGCTATATGTGGGAGATTTTTGCTATATATTAATACATATAAAGTATGTATAAGAATTATACCCACCATGCGTGAATTCCACATAGTACGACTGGCCGACTTGGTATGTAATATCACCGAATGAGATTAGAATGTCAAGTTTTGTTCCTATAGTATTGGTCCACAAGCACCAATTGGATCACCACGTATGCTAGTACGGAATAAGAAATACTAACACTCTTATTACTTTTAAGGTGGAGAAAGGTTGAGAGAAATAGCACACGATCTTATGAAACATGATTAGCAAAGTGCATATATTTATATACAATTGCAAAACCTTCTCACATACTCATTTGATGGTTACATATAACATTTATATGTGATAATAAAAATGAATTAATTTATGTTTTACTCCCTCCTTTCTTTTAAGTTCTTCCACCTTATTATAACGGGTAGTTTCATAAGTTCTTCCACTTTAGAATACTTTTTAGTTTTAGAAAGTTTTTATCCCACTTTTACCCCTTAAAACCCCCATTTTCTTTTAATGTACCCGGAATCATCCAGATACATTTATTAGCTTCTTGGGCGTTGGACTTTTCATTATTACACCTATTGCCTTCCTATTCTTCCTCCTCCTCTTGAACGGTCATTTCTCTCTCTTCATGAACACCATTTTCATGGCTTTTCCCCCTGTTTGTTCTTCATTTTTAGTGCATTTTAACTGCATTAAAATGTAGATCAGTTTATTCTCATCATTTTGAGGTTCGTTTTGTTTGTTTTGGCAAAGTTTCAAAATTTAAAGCACCCTGTTCTGGAATCCGCCATTATCTTCTTGTTGAACCTTTAAGTCTTTGCAATGGAAAACAACAAATCTAAGACTGACTCCACAATTCCTTCATATCTTTATGACTGTCTATGCGATTATGGTGAGTTGTGTTCTTGTTCCCTCCATGGTAGTTCCCATTCCTACTCCAATGAAATTTTGAAGTGGTCAAAAAAAGATCTTGAGGCATATCAAAAGGTACTTGAAGATGATGCCACATTTGTGTATCATGAATCTCCACCAACTTCTCCTATTGTTGAAAAGGAACCATCTCAATTATATCCATTAACTCCAACTAATGTGAAAGAAGATGAAATCAATTTGGTTGTCCATGACACTCCTAAAGATGTTATTGCGTCTAGGGCAAAATTGAACCCCAAAAAACGTGCTTAATGATTGTAAGGTTGTTCTGATATTTCGTTTTTTTAATTAAATTTGAAAAATTGGAGCTGGTTTTATGTGTTGTTGTTTGATGCTGGATTATGATGATCTTGTATTTATGTTTGATGTTTGTTTTTAATGTGTTGTTGTTGATATTGTGTTCTTCTGGTTTATTTGGGGTTTTTTTCGTTCTACTGTTGGTATTATGTTGCTGGTTTTAGGGTTGATGTTTGTTGTTGGTTTTATGTGTACAAGCCCCTGTGATGTCAAATTGTTGAACCTCTAAATTCTGAAAAATTTACTTTGATTACTTGGTTGAGTAGCATTTGGTAAACCAAAACCCATCACTTGATTTTTTAGCATGTTCAGTTACTTCATTTGTTGATGATCAATTATAATCTGAGAGGTTTCATAACCTCTATGAAGAATCAGGGGGCTTTTTTTCCTGAAATTATGTAAAATAATGAAGTGACTTGCTAATCAAAAACATGCACATTAATCGTTAGCATGGGTTGTGATTAACAAATTGTTGCTCCTAAGTTTTTAAAGCTACAATTTTAATGATGATTTGAACAAAATAAACTAAGGGGCTTCGATGTTTGTCCTCCTTGAGTTTCTTCAACTGCCTGATCATAAGCTTCTTGAATGATCTCGGTTGTTTGTGCAGCATCCTCATTTTCTGTTAATGCTTGTGTCTGTTGCAGATCCCTGTTTGGGTTAAGAAAAGCTACAGCTTCTCTAACCAATTGTGTTGGGATTCTCACTTGAATCCTTAACCTGCCATTGTCTTCGTCAACCTTCTTTCCAAAGTGTGGTTGTATGTAGTCATTAGACCCCTTAACTTTTAAAATCTCATTTAAATGGTGTTGTAATGAGATGCACACATTAGTTAAGGTCTTTGGATGTAACTCTCCGAATGCATCCTCAACTGTTGTGATTAATTCGTATTGTTTTTAGGAATCTTTTTATGCATAAGTGATTGTATGCTCCTAAAGAAACCCAAGTCTAAAATATTACAATCCGGACTATTTGGAGGTTGTTGAGTAAGAATGAAAGTTAAACCCCCTTGCCTATTGTGTTGTTGCCGTATTGGATCATCGTTTGTGATATGAACCCTTGCATTATCTCGTGGAATAAAAATAATGGAAAGTCCTTCACTTGGCCATTTTCTTAGTATAGCCGGAATCAATTGTTGTATGAGCATACTCCTATAAACTTCTTGATTAACTGATTCGGTTGGTTTAATTTCTATTGAACCCCTTGGTCGATTCTTTGAATCTCTTTGTGTTGCCACCATATTGATAAAAGGGAAAATTCCATTTTTCCCATCAAACGTACATTGACCAAAACGATTCCATCTAGTCCTAGCAACGGCCCCTAAGAACATGGCCTAAGGTATGAACATTGATGACTTCGCTGCCCTATATGGGACCTTTTCTTTGTGTGCTAAATAAACCCTTTGCGTTTTCTTGGTTAAATAAAACCACTTCTCGTCAATGTGAATATAATCGTACATTACTTTGTAAATCGGGTGTCTTCTTGGATAAGGCTCAAAATCCACTCCACCCTCCTTATTTTGTTGGCATCGGTTAAAGCCGGGTGTAGTGGATTTGAATGAGTCTTTATCTCGCCTCTTTTTATCAACCTCCACACTATTGACGGTGTCAAATCTAAACATGTTGCAACATCTCTAATGCAAGTGCGTTCGCCAATGGGTCTAGACTCAAGTAAGTTTGGTGGTACGACCACTCTTTTTCTTCCACAATTTTTGTACTTGGATTCCACAATGTATGCTTTGTTTGCTTCCTTGGTTTGTATTGCTCGTTTCCATAAATCTCGGATGGTTCTATGTGTGTAGCCGTATTTTTGAGCTATGCGTTTGAATGTACCATAAGGAAGTGAGTCACTAACTTTTAGTGACAACATATCTTGGAAAATAAGTTGCCTTAACTCATTCGTGAGTCTTGGCTTATGCTGATTTTGTTGCTGTGGTCCTATTTCTTCCATATTCTGTGACTCTTCTTCTGATTCGGAACTAGGCTCTGGAACGTATGAATTCGATCCAAAGTACCAAGCCCCCTGATGCTCATCTTCACTTCCTGAAGCCATTGAAGGCTAATGATGCGATGATCTTTTTCACAAACTGTTTAGCTACTGATTTTTGTAAGCTGTTAAGAAAAGCTTACTGATTTTTGTAAGATAATGTTGCTGATTTTCGAATTTATATGAAGAATTTGTAAGCTGTTCAGAAAAGCTAATGATTTTTGGAAGAAGATGCTACTGATTTTTCCAGATTGTTTGGGTACTGATTTTTTACAATCTGGAATTTGTAAGGTCATTTTTTCAGATTATTTGATGTAATTTCTGATTAGAGTACATGTAATTGCTGATCCATGTTAGTTTAATATGGCCAATGTATGTAATTTGATGATCTATGATTGTAAATTTCTGAATTTTTTTGGTTTTTGTATGGAGGGATTAAGTTCCCTCCTTTTTTTGATTGTAGAGCTCCAAACTTTCCCAATTTGGAAAGTTGGTTAAATTATCACCATTGTAAGGTTATATTTCATTTTTAATTAATTTAATAAAATTAGTTTTTTTTGTTTTACTTTTATTTATAATTATTTTCTCTTTCATACTTTCAATAAATCATTACTTCACACTACTATTTAATTAAAATAATACCCACTACAATCAAAGATTCTCTTTTTCTTAATATGTGTGAAAAAACCAAAGTGGAAGAACTTAAAAGAACGGAAGGAGTAATTCCCAATTAAAACACATTATTAAATCATACTAATAACTCCCACACTAAATAATCCAAAAAGCATCTTATGCAATTGATACTGTTTTATCCAATCGGTAATTTTTATGTGTAATCTTAAAGGACCCGATTATAATAACAGTATACTAATCTAATTATTATACAGATCAAAGTTGGTTTAGACAAATAATTATAATAATTTTACATATAAACTACACATTTTGTTGGTTATTGTTAATTATACGTCAAATAAAGTAAACAATTTTGAAAGTTATTCTCATTGTTACAAACATTAAAATAAGTGAAATTATCAATGATATTCTTAAGTTTTTGCACTTTATTTATGGTACCCCTAAGTTTTTTTGATTATCAATGATATCCTTGTGTTATTGAGCGTCTTACAACCGTAACCTTTTTTAGTTTTTTCCATCCAAAACCGTTTTTTAATGTTTTAAATTGAAAAATAAAAGAAAAAGAAAAAAAATTAACGATTTTGGATTGAAAAAATTAAAAAATGTTACAGTTGTAGAACGCTCAATAACTTGAGGGTATTATTGATATTTGAAAAAACTTACGGGTACCATTGATAAAATGCAAAAATTTAGGGGTACCATTAATAATTTCCCTTAAAATAAATTGTTTCATTTGTTGTTATTCTAATTTTTTTTTTATTTACATCAAAAAGTTATTCTAATTTCATTATATTATTTAATGTTTATGGTTCTTACTTTTTCTCCAATAACTTTCTTACTAAACAAAATAATATATTTACTATATAAAAGATTTAATTTTTCATAATTTACGTGAACAAATTCTTATGAAAGCATTAATAAGAAACAAAGGGAGTATATACGGATAGGAAGACGATGTTTGAATTAAGCAATACAAAACTTCAATCAATCTGAAAATTAAACTTGACAATTAGGGGAGCATAATAACAACCTCACTGATTGTATTTTGAATCGTTTAATTTTGATTATGAGTGGATGGATGTATATATATTGATAAGACATATATTAGTTGGAGATAATGTACATTGTTAAGCAAATCATGATCTTAAACTTTCATTATCTTAATTTTAGCCAATAAAATGGAAACCTAATTATGTCATTCAATATGAAATGCTTAATCTAATCATGTTTGGACATTACTTAAAAAGATAGAAAAATACAAATGGAAGTGCAATTAGGTCAACCTGAACCATCTCTTGGTAAGTATTGCTCATGTTATATCAAATTAAATTATGTTTTGTCATCATAATCATGACTAATTAATAAATAACAATAATAATAAGTATTGCGTATGTTGGTCCAACATGCATATCTTAGTATTCACATCGTTAAGATTAGTTAAATTGACAGTTTTATATCTCCCTTTTAGTTTTTGCATCATCGCCTACGATTATTATTGATGATAATATTATATTCCAAATTATGGACTCCAATTTAGTTTGATCTGCTTCCCCTACAACTACCTTATTGCCCAAATTAAATTTAAGGTTTAGAAACTTAGTACTGTTTGTTTCTTATATACTCCCAATATTATACACGTACAAAATAAAATATGTTTTATATAAGATAGGAAAAATTATCTGGAATAATCTAATTTTTTAGTAACTTGCCTATGATAATCTAGTCTATTGATTAATCATAAATAATCTTAATTTTAAAAGGTATTTACCTAGAGTAAACTCGAGTAATTAGGTGACCTGCTACAGTAGGTACTTTATCAAAAAAGTAAACTAAAAAATTAATGTAAATTTAGAGAAAATTTTTGAAAATTCACATAAAAAATAAGAATGATAAAAAAAATCAGAAAATTTTTTTAACATTTTTTTTACTCTTTTCGACATTTTATTTTCATTTATCTTTTTATTTTAAAAAATTAAACTTGCTATAGCAAATTATCCCATTATCCGGTTATTTAATCAAGCTGAAAAATACCCCTAAAGTTTAGGTTATTTATTTTTAATTAATAGGTAGAATTATTATCAAAAAATCATAAAAATGTTAAATTATTCTAAATAATTTTTCCTTACCGTTAAAATGTACTTATTTGTACTTATTGGGCATATTTTGCTATACCCTTACTTTATTACAGAAATTTTTCGGTTGTTATGGTATGGTTGGTATGGTATGATATTAGTGCTTATTGTAATTTACTACAATAGAAACACTTGCAATTCGGAAGTTTATAGTATTGACATACAAAAAGTTATTTAAAAAAAAAAAAAACGATGCACGTTATTAACTACAAATATTTCAACTAAAATGTAATTATCAACATAATATTGACAATGTAGAATTGGACGTGAAGAATATTGCTACTTGCTAGTATATATAATCGTCATATTCATACCCAATATATTTCGATTATAAATTTATGGTTATGTTCGATGGAGGGATTTAAGATTGCAAACCTTACCCTAAAAGGAAGATGCGACCAAAGAGTCTAACTCCTTGAGAAAAACCTACAAAAAAAAGTAAAACAGGACAAGAAAAAAAAACGTCATACAAGCAAGATAAAATTAAGGCTACTAATATGACCAAAGAATTATAAATCTGTCATAAATACATGAACAATAAACAAAAATCAGTTCCTACAATTTTATTCCTTATCAAATTCTTAGAAAGGCACAACTTGCTCTTGTCAATAAAAATAATTTTTTTTTCCGTTTTTGTATCAATAAATTTCGTTTTTTAACAAATTAGCCACAAACAATTCAATTCTTCTATTGATTGATAGGATATGTTAGTATTTGTTAGTTAGTTTGATATTTGTGATTTTTCAAGAAATTGTGTTTATTAAATTATATGATAGAATATGATATTTTCAGTATTTTGTTTGTTTTTTTTTTCTTTAATTCTAAGTCATATGAAACATATCATACAATGGATCTAAATTAGTCAAATTTATTAAAAACATTATGATTGTGAAGACTGACGACCAAAAATTAAAAATTATGGTCTTTTACTTTTTGATTTTAATTAAAAAAATATTAAAAGCTTTACAATATATATTTTTCACTTTCTCTCTTATTGAGTTTTCTTCCACAACCTATGCTACCCGCTACTCCATAAGTGTGAAGAAAGTTTATAACTATGGATAGTATCAATCCATCAAAATATTATAATTCTGAATATTAATATAAAACTTATATTGTTTGCATTTCCTTATAATATGATAAAAAGGTTCTTAAAAATAATAAAAAGAAAAATCACCTAAAATAATCTAACCTTTATATGATGTTCCTACAATAATCCAATCTATTGATTAACTAGTATAAACACTCGTACAATGCATGAAATTATTAGTATAAAAGTATACATAAATATAAATTTTAAATACAGATGTAATTACATGTTATCTGTATAAAATTATAATATTTCTTATAAAATAGATAGAAAATTTTAGAATATATAGTTACTTTAATGAAAAAAATAAGGTTGTTAATATAAGTTTTAATTAAAATTCTCATACTTTTTAAGGCAAATATGAATAATGTTCTAATGTTATCATAATAAATATTTGTCATTCTCAAAACAACTTTTGATTATTCTGTATTTTTTTAATAAAATATTTTAGAAATTAAAATTTTAATGAAAAGAATTTATTAATTAGCAAATACTTTAACATTAAAAATAAATATATTTTCTAAGCAACTTTAATTGAGAATTTATGTAGCTTATAAACTTAAAAATATGCTATTTCAAGAAAATTAAAATGAACATATTTTATTGTGATATATACTATTCATATATTAAAAAATCTCTATAAGAATATTATGTGAAATTTTACAGTCTTTTTATTAAATTATATGATATAATTGCAATATTATTATTCAATCATGCCTTCTGTTATAAATTTTATAAAGTCAAATCAAAATAGGAAAATATGGGCCATAAAAAAAAAGGCAACTACTTTGTACACTATTACTTGAGCCAATCCTCAGCCACGCATCTCCATTCTTGCACATTTTGTGCATCCTTTTTGCGTAGCTCCACTTAATACGTATTGTAGTTTTAAAGTAGAAGGTATTAACACCAAGACCAACAATTTATCCCTAAAAAGTAGTGGCAAATTTAGATGCGCGCAGCAGGAATACATGTATGCGTTTATGTACTGAATCCACTTGACTTGTATTTTTCTGTATTATATTTTACACAAGTTAATATTAATAGTGTTTTAAATCAAATAATTCGAACTATAATCTAAACAAACTCATGCATGCTTCCAATGGAGAAAGATTGAAAGGGTGGGTGGGGGCTTTGCTCCCCAAACTTATATATATATATATAAATATAAATATATATATATATATATATATATATATATATATATATATATATATATATATATATATATATATATATATATATATATATATATATATATATATATATAAATGATGAAGAAGATGATTCAGATGAATGTCCAAGGATAATTCATATATCCAACAGAAGCAGAAATAAAAGAAGAAGAGAAAACTTTTATTTATTGCAAAACTGATTTTGAATTACATTTTACAAAAGGAAAGGGAAAGCTATATATACATGAAGAATTAAAAACAGAAAAGAGCAAAGAAAGGAAAAGACCTTAATACCCTCTTGCTGAGCTGGTAGGAGGTGTACGTCCAATACCCCCCTTCAAGCTGGGGTTGGGTGTAGGAACCTATCCCAGATTGGATAGCAGCTTGTTAAAATGAGGAGTAGGCAAGGCTTTGGTAAAGAGATCAGCTAGTTGAGACTTAGTAGGAAGGTAAGTTAATTGAATTAAACCTTCCATCACTTTGTCCCTAGTGAAGTGGCAATCCACTTCAATATGTTTGTTCTGTCATGGAAGACTGGATTCTTGGCTATATAGATAGCGGACTGATTATCACAATGTAGAGTAATAGGTGTAAGGTTTTGAATGCCCAATTCTTCAAGTAATCGAACTAACCAAGTGAATTCACTAGCTGCAGAGGCCATAGCTCTGTATTCAGATTCACACGAAGACCTGGAAACAACTGATTGTTTCTTGCTTTTCCATGAAATGGGAGATTGACCTAACAACACTAAATAACCTGTTACAGATCTTCTTGTGGTGGGACATGCTGCCCAATCAGCATCAGAGAAGGCTTGTAGAACCAATTTAGGAGCACCATTGAGAAGAATGCCCTGAGTAAGGGTACCAGAAACATACTGCAAAACGTGTTGTAGTGCAGCTAGGTGTGGTTCTCTAGGAGTGTGCATGAATTGGCTGAGAGTTTGAACAGCAAAACTCAAATCTGGTCTTGTATTTCTGAGAAAATTGAGTTTGCCAATGATAGACCTATAATGGGCAGCGTTGGGTATGATATTTCCTTTGTCAGTATGCAATTTGAGGTTGATAGGCAGAGGTGTTGGAGATGTTTTCTGAAGCTCAAAACCACTGAACTTAATAAGATCTTGGGCAAACTTTGTTTGGGATAAAATGAAACCTTGATTAGTTTTTGTAACTTTCATACGAAGGAAGTAATTTATTGGACCTAAATCCTTGATGTTGAACAAAGAATGAAGGTGTGTTTTAAGAGCTGTAATGGTGTTAGAATCAGTACCAATAAGGACAATGTCATCAACGTATACTGCAGCAATAGTAATTTGACCATTAGATTTTTTGATGAATAAAGTGTAATCTGATTTGGATTGAGTAAAACCTTGAGATTGCAGAACTGTTACTAATTTTGCATACCATTGTCGAGATGCTTGTTTTAAACCATAAATGGACTTCTTTAATCTGCAAACTTTGTTATCAGTGTTTGCTATACCTTTAGGCATATGCATATAAACTTCCTCAAACAAATCCCCATGTAGAAAAGCATTGTTGATATCCAATTGATAGACTATCCAATTGTTGTGTGCAGCTAAAGCTAAAATACACCTTAAGGTAGGCATCTTGATTACTGGAGAAAATGTTTCATCAAAGTCTATCCCAGGTTTTTGAGTATATCCCTTTGCTACTAATCTTGCTTTGTATCTTTCAATTTCTCCATTTGACCTTAGTTTAATCTTGTAAACCCATTTGCAACGGATGGCCTTTTTTCCTGTAGGAAGAGGGACCTCCTCCCAAGTGTGATTATCCTTTAGAGCCTGTATTTCTGTATTCATAGCAGTGATCCATTTGGAATCTAAAATAGCTTGTTCATAAGTCTTAGGTTCTTTGATTTCAGTTACATCATGAAGGTCAGAAACCAAGTTACACCAATGTGGCATGCTCATGTTACAATGATAATCATTTAAATAAGAAGGTGGTTTCTTAGGTCTTGTGGAATGTCTGATTTTATTTGCTGGTGGAATAATGTGTGGTGAAAAGGATATATCAATGGTAGTAGATGGATCAGGAGAGGAAGTGTCTTGGAGAAAGATGTTTGTATTAAGAAAAACATCAGGAATATATAAATGGGATATATGTGTAATGGGAGTAGAGGAAGGGAGATATAGATGAGAAGAAAAAGAAGTAGGAGGAATAGACTGTAAATGATAAGGGAAGTGCAGTTCGTGGAAAATCACATCTCTGGAGACATATATTTTATGGGACTGTAAATCTAATACTTTGTATCCTTTTTGACCAATGGCATATCCCAAAAAAACACATGGAATGGCTCGTGGATCAAATTTAGTTCTATTTTGTTTTTGTGTTGTCATATAACATAAACAGCCAAAGGTTTTGAGAATAGAAAAATCTGGTGTGTGTTGAAATAGAAGCTGGTATGGAGTTTGAAAATTTATTGGTTTTAAAGGCATACGATTTATGAGATATGTGGCACAAAGGAGAGATTCACCCCAATATTGAATGGGTAGTTTTGCCTGAAAGAATAGAGCTCTTGCTGTTTCAAGAAGGTGTCTATGTTTGCTCTCAACAACACCATTTTGTTGAGGAGTATTCACACAACTAGTTTCATGTAAAATTCCCTTTTTGATTAATAAGGCTTTCATTTGTCCTTCACAGATTTCAGGAGCATTATTAGATCTTATTTTATGCACTTTTTTGTTAAATTGAGTTTCTACAAGTAAGAAAAACTGATGCATAATAGTCACTATATCAGACTTGTATTTGATTAAGTGTGTCCAAGTATACCTTGAGTAATCATCAACTATAGTAACAAATTGATTACAATTATTGTGAGTTGTAACTCTATAGGGACCCCATAAGTCTATATGTAACAACTGAAAAGGTTTAGTAGATTTTATTGAGCTAGTGGGAAAAGAAAGTCTTGTCTGCTTGGCAGCAGGACAAATTTGACAGAAACTATTGTTAACACAATTAGTTACAAAACAATCAGGAATAACATGTTTAATTTGTGAGAAAGGAATGTGGGCTAATCTTAAGTGCCATAGCTGGGCTTTATTGATACGAGAAGCAACAGTAGTAGTTGAAGTGTGGGCAATATGAGCACTGTGAGAGGACTGAGAAGCCAGAGAGTTCTTGACCAGATATAATCCAT